>NC_059223.1:6322711-6555211 GCF_020615455.1 Coregonus clupeaformis | reverse complement strand
TACTCAGGAAGCTATGAGTGTAGTACATCTCTAGATCTGCCTGTTGTTCCTGCTACAGTTTTATGGAAGAGGATAAATACACACTCTTCGAAAAAAAGGCGCTATCTAGAACCTTAAAGGGTTCTTCGGCTGTCCCCATAGGAGAACCCTTTGAAGAGCCCTTTTTGGTTGCAGGTAGAATCCTTTTGGTTCCAGGTATAACCCTTTTGGGCTGCATGTAGTACCTTTTCTACAGAGGGTTCTACATGGAACCCAAAAGCGTTCTACATGGAACCCAAAAGCGTTCTACATGGAACCCAAAAGCGTTCTCCTATGGAACCCTTTCTCTAAGAGTGCACAGACAGACATACACACAGACAGACATACAGACAGGCAGATAGACAGACATACACACAGACAGACATACAGACAGGCAGATAGACAGGCAGGCAGGCAGGCAGGCAGGCAGGCAGGCAGGCAGGCAGGCAGGCAGGCAGGCAGACAGGCAGGCAGACATATAGACAGGCAGACAGGCAGGCAGGCAGGCAGGCAGGCAGGCAGACAGGCGGGCGGGCAGGCAGGCAGGCAGGCAGGCAGGCAGGCAGGCAGGCAGGCAGGCAGGCAGGCAGGCAGACATACAGACAGGCAGACAGGCAGGCAGACAGGCGGGCAGGCAGGCAGGCAGGCAGGCAGGCAGGCAGACAGACAGGCAGGCAGGCAGACATACAGACAGACAGGCAGACAGGCAGACAGGCAGACATACAGACAGGCAGACAGGCAGGCAGGCAGGCAGACAGGCAGGCAGGCAGACCTAAACACACACACACACAAATACACACTCGTTGTCGGACTATGTTTGATGGCAGTCCAAGTGCACATCAACTCACAGTTACAAGGAGGACCCTCAGGGCTGGAAAAAGAACTGCAGGCATACTTGAACTGAAGTCATGTAACTGCATGACATACTTCAGTATACCCTTTCTACTTTCTCTCTCTTTGTCTTCTCTGTAAAGATGCCAGAGATTCCAGGGACACAGGGTTTACTGTTATGGCCTGAATCTCTCCGCTGTTGGACTATGTCTACTCCTGTCATAAACATACTGCATGCCCTGTGTCAGATACTAAACATATGTCTTTTCTTATAAAGGCTGTTATTTGAACTATATCCGACAATCATATTTGCTCTTTTGAAAGACCAAGTGGTTGTTGTTTTGCAAGGACGGGTTTTAGTGACACAGGCTTCATTGCGGTGTGTTTTTCAGCAGTTAATGTGTGTGTTTGTGTGTGTGTGTGTGTGTATGTGGTTTGTGTGTGTGTGTGTGTTTCAGCACCTGATGTGCGCGGGCCTGTGGTGTTTGGTGGAAGGAGACAAATCCTGTAAGACTAAGCTGGACCCTCCTCTGGACGGCACAGAGTGTGGAGCTGACAAGGTGTGTGTGTGTATGTGTGTATGTGTGTATGTGTTGAACTCTGACAAGGTGTGTGTGTGTGTGTGTGTGTATGTGTTAAACTCTGACAAGGTGTGTGTGTGTGTGTGTATGTGTTCAACTCTTTGTCAGCAGGGAAGGACCAGCCAAAGTCGATACAGTTTTTTGACAATGGAATTTACTTTTTGGGCATTATATGGCAATGGTCCTAGTTGGTCCTAGTTGGTCCACTACCTGTGGTATTAACTTGTGTTCCTCTCTCTCTCTCTCTCTCTCTCTCTCTCTCTCTCTCTCTCTCTTCTCTCGTGTGTGTATGTGTCAGTGGTGCCGGGCAGGGGAGTGTGTGGGTAAGTCCCCCATCCCACAGCATGTGGATGGGGACTGGAGCATCTGGAGTCAGTGGAGCCAGTGCAGTAGGACCTGTGGCACCGGAGCCCAGTTCAGACAGAGGAAATGTGACAACCCACCGTAAGTCATCCGCTTTGTGTGTGTGGGTGTGTGCGTGTGTGTGTGTGTGTGTGTGGGTGCGTGTGTGTGTGTGTGGGTGCGTGTGTGTGTGTGTGTGTGGGTGCGTGTGTGTGTGTGTGGGTGTGTGTGTGCGTACCACGTGTCCATGTGTCTCAGTGTGTTTTAATACTGGTTGTGTCTCTAGGCCAGGTCCCGGTGGTAGTAACTGTCAGAAGGCCAGTGTGGAACATAAAGTGTGTGAAGGTCCTCCCTGCCCTAAAGGAACACCCAGCTTCAGAGAGCTGCAGTGTCTCTCCCATGACCGCCAGGCCGGCAAGAAGAAGAACAGTATATGGACCGCAGTCAATAATGATGGTAAGAGGAAGAAACGTTCTGGAGATGCAGAAGGCATGCAAACACACACACACACACAAACACATGTACATATACACACACACACGTACATGTATGCATCACACACACGCACACACACACACGTTTGTTTTACTATCCTTGTGGGGATCAAACAATTTATTCCCATTCCAAATCCTATTTTCCCTAACCGCTTACTTTAAACCTTAACCTTAACCCTTAACCTTAACCTTAACCATTAACCCTAACCTTAACCCCAAACCCCTAAACCTAACTCTAACCCCTAACCCTAATTCTAATTGTAACCCTAACCTGTTGATCTTATCTTAGTGTACCACAATGGGTTACTGAGTACTGTATCTTTGTCATTGCTTTGGCAAACGTGTTTACTTTGCATTGCCATGACAACAATCATCTGGCTAACACAGAAACAGACTGCCACTCAGGCTGGCCCCATTGACTTCTAGCAGTTCAATATTCTTTGGCAAATAGTACATTTTCCTTGTCATTAGCGAATGCTTCCCAAATGACACCCTTTTCCCTATATAGCTCTTTGGCCCCTGGTCAAAGTTAAGCACTATAAAGGCAACAGGGTGCCATTTGGGAAGCGTCCACATTTGAGTTCCCAGCAGCTTTGATTGAGTGGCAGCTAGATTGATGTCTGTTCATGTTTTTTTTCCCAGTCATCAAATTTCCTCACAGACCACTCTTGCCAAATCTGTCTGATCAAGGTCATGTGCATGCAGCGTTTTAAAACGGTTTGCAACGGAAAAGGGAAAATTAATGTTTCTCATTGGCCCAGGTAGTCCCTCCCTGTTTCAGTCCGTTTTTATTCCGTTTGGTGCCTAATGAACATGACCCTGGTGAGAACCATCCTGTACAAGAAGAGGTTATAACCACATTACACAAATCGCTGTTTACGACCCGTGTCGATATCACTCTGTGTGAGGCCTTTGATCAGTGTGTTGTTAAGATGTATTGTCAGTGGTGTAAGATTGTTACAGCTGTTTGACAAAATGTCTTCATGTGTTTATGAACTGAGGGTTCTGTTCATCCAGCAGGTGTTTATTTGAGAGCTGTAAAATGGCCTCCTTCCCTCTTTCCTCCCCCTCTTTCCCTCCCTCCCTCCCTCCCTCCCTCCCTCCCTCCCTCCCTCCCTCCCTCCCTCCCTCCCTCCCTCCCTCCCTTCTTTCCCTCCCTCCCTTCTTTCCCTCCCTCCCTTCTTTCCCGCCCTCCCTCCCTCCCTTCCCTCCCTCCCTCCCTCCCTCCCTCCCTTCTTTCCTTTCTCCTTCCTTCCTATCCCATCCCAGTAGGATCAGTTCAGTTCAGTTTATTTGTACACTTCCTAATCTGAACTGAGATCAGCAACATTTACAGTTCAGTCAGTTCAACATTTACAGATGTGCTATCTTAATTTGACCCTGCTTCTCACAGTAGGAAAAAAATCCAGCAGCAACATGAAATGGGAATTATTATGTGGATTATAATTATTGGACATTTTTGTATACGTTTTTTTCTCATTATGGCACATCAAGTCTGACATTTCAAGGTGGAAGTTACAAACCTTAGAAGCCTTTTCAAATCTTGAATACACTACAATTTGGAAAATTCTCTGCGACAAATGAAGATAGCAGATCTGCAGTAGCGGTGCGTGGGTAAATCACCAGGGAAATCAATCCAGAAAAAAAAGCAAATGTATGAAACACAGTGAGACTAAAGATTTTTTTACAATTATGTTTGTCTTGGAAATTATTTGGGGAAAGCCTGGCTTCCCTTGGCACCCATAAATACACACCACTGCAAATCTGTAGGTATTTCAAATTCATCCCATGAAAATAGCTCTGAGGTATTTGCATCTTAGACAGTCTTCCATTTACAGTTGAAGTCGGACGTTTACATACACTTAGGTTGGAGTCATTAAAACTTGTTTTTCAACAACTCCACAAATGTCTTGTTAACAAACTATAGTAATGGCATGTCGGTTAGGACATCTACTTTGTGCATGACACAAGTAATTTTTCCAACAATTGTTTACAGACAGATTATTTCACTTATAATTCACTGTATCACAATTCCAGTGGGTCAGAAGTTTACATACACTAAGTTGACTGTGCTTTTAAACAGCTTGGAAAATTCCAGAAAATGATGTCATGGCTTTAGAAGCTTCTGATAGGCTAATTGACATAATTTGAATCAATTGGAAGTGTACCTGTGGATGTATTTCAGTGCCTCTTTGCTTGACATCATGGGAAAATGAAAAGAAATCAGCTAAGACCTCAGAAATAAAATTGTAGACCTCCACAAGTCTGGTTCATCATTGGGAGCAATTTCCAAACGCCTGAAGGTACCACGTTCATCTATACAAACAATAGTACGCAAGTATAAACACCATGGGACCACGCAGCCGTCATACCGCTCAGGAAGGACACGCGTTCTGTCTCCTAGAGATGAACGTACTTTGGTGCGAAAAGTGCAATTAAATCCCAGAACAACAGCAAAGGACCTTGTGAAGATGCTGGAGGAAACAGGTACAAAAGTATCTATATCCACAGTAAAACGAGTCCTATATCGACATAACCTGAAAGGCCGCTCAGCAAGGAAGAAGCCACTGCTCCAAAACCGCCATAAAATAGCCAGACTACGGTTTGCAACTGCACATGGGGACAAATATTGTACTTTTTGGAGAAATGTCCTCTGGTCTGATGAAACAAAAATAGAACTGTTTGGCCATAATGACCATTGTTATGTTTGGAGGAAAAAGGGGGTGGCTTGCACACCATCCCAACCGTGAAGCGCGGGGGTGGCAGCATCATACTGTGGGGGTGCTTTGCTGCAGGTGGGACTGGTGCTCTTCACAAAATAGATGGCATCATGAGGAAGGAAAATGATGTGGATATATTGAAGCAACATCTCAAGACATCAGTCAGGAAGTTCAAGCTTGGTCACAAATGGGTCTTCCAAATGGACAATGACCCCAAGCATACTTCCAAAGTTGTGGCAAAATGGCTTAAGGACAACAAAGTCAAGGTATTGGAGTGGCCATCACAAAGCCCTGACCTCAATCCTATTGAAGATCTGTGGTCAGAACTGAAAAAGCGTGTGAAAAAGCGTGTGTGAGCAAGTAGGCCTACAAACCTGACTCAGTTACACCAGCTCTGTTAGGTTGAATGGGCCAAAATTCACCAAACTTATTGTGGGAAGCTTGTGGAAGGCTACCCGAAACGTTTGACCCAAGTTAAACAATTTAAAGGCAATGCTACCAAATACTAATTGAGTTTATGTAAACTTCTGATCCACTGGGAATGTGATGAAAGAAATAAAAGCTGAAATAAATCATTCTCTCTACTATTATTCTGACATTTCACATTCTTAAAATAAAAGTGGTGATCCTAACTGACCTAAAACAGGGAATTTTTACTAGGATTAAATGTCAGGAATTGTGAAAAACTGAGTTTAAATGTATTTGGCTAAGGTGTATGTAAACTTCCAACTTCAACTGTACATCTTTTCAGTTTTCACTCTGCTACATTCCCTCGCTCTCTACTAGTCTCTCTTTCTGTGTGTGTGTGTGTGTGTGTGTGTGTGTGTGTGTCTGTCTGTCTGTCTACCTGTCTTTCCCTCTCTCTTGCTGTCCGTCACACACGCACGCACACACACACACACACACACACACACACACACACACACACACACACACACACACACACACACACACACACACACACACACACACACACAGACAGAGACACCAACACGCTCTCACTACCTTGGAAACTTGGAAACCTCTATCAAATAACACTTTTTAGAGCAATTGAGCCTGTGTCTCAGAAAATGAATCGAGAGAAGGAGAAAATGAAAGAGGGAGGGAGAAAATGAGAGGGGGAGGGAGAAAATGAGAGAAGGAAAGATGTTGTCCAGTTTTCACACATCATCACCACAACCTATCAGGGAAGTCAATCAGAGGATAGCTCTGTGGGGGGTTGTCAGCAAACCTTTTCCTAAACACCAGGGAAATGGTGATGGTGG
The DNA here is from genome assembly GCF_020615455.1 of Coregonus clupeaformis. Classification (NCBI taxonomy): domain Eukaryota; kingdom Metazoa; phylum Chordata; class Actinopteri; order Salmoniformes; family Salmonidae; genus Coregonus; species Coregonus clupeaformis. The sequence goes on along the minus strand of NC_059223.1, from coordinate 6,548,960 downwards.
ACCGTAAACCTCTTCCTAAACACCAGGAAAATGGTGATGGTGGACCGTAAACCTCTTCCTAAACACCAGGGAAATGGTGATGGTGGACCGTAAACCTCTTCCTAAACACCAGGGAAATGGTGATGGTGGACCGTAAACCTCTTCCTAAACACCAGGGAAATGGTGATGGTGGACTGTAAACCTCTTCCGAAACACCAGGGAAATGGTGATGGTGGACAGTAAACCTCTTCCTAAACACCAGGGAAATGGTGATGGTGGACCATAAACCTCTTCCTAAACACCAGGGAAATGGTGATGGTGGACCGTAAAACTCTTCCTAAACACCAGGGAAACGGTGATGGTGGACCGTAAACCTCTTCCTAAACACCAGGGAAATGGTGATGGTGGACCGTAAACCTCTTCCTAAACACCAGGGAAATGGTGATGGTGGACCATAAACCTCTTCCTAAACACCAGGGAAATGGTGATGGTGGACCGTAAAACTCTTCCTAAACACCAGGGAAACGGTGATGGTGGACAGTAAACCTCTTCCTAAACACCAGGGAAATGGTGATGGTGGACCATAAACCTCTTCCTAAACACCAGGGAAATGGTGATGGTGGACCGTAAACCTCTTCCTAAACACCAGGGAAACGGTGATGGTGGACCGTAAACCTCTTCCTAAACACCAGAGAAACGGTGATGGTGGACCGTAAACCTCTTCCTAAACACCAGGGAAATGGTGATGGTGGACCGTAAACCTCTTCCTAAACACCAGGGAAACGGTGATGGTGGACCGTAAACCTCTTCCTAAACACCAGAGAAACGGTGATGGTGGACCGTAAACCTCTTCCTAAACACCAGAGAAACGGTGATGGTGGACCGTAAACCTCTTCCTAAACACCAGAGAAACGGTGATGGTGGACCGTAAACCTCTTCCTAAACACCAGGGAAACGGTGATGGTGGACAGCACCTCCTGGAACGGAACGTATCAAGAGTCTCAGTAGTGCTGATTTTAGGATTTGTTTTGCCTTTTAGATCACAGTGAATAAGAATACATGGACAGGGCGGACCTGATCCTAGATCAGCACTCCTACACGTTGAGACACTTGATACATGAGCTCCTAACGAGCTCTACTTCACAGATTTGTTGTGGTGGGTTATTTGTTGTGGGTTATTTGTGGTGGGTTATTTGGGGAATATTATTTTAAAGGGTGACTGGTCATCCACTAAAAACGTACAGTATGTAGCAACACCACCTGCTGCAGCTATATGATCTCACAAATTTTTTAAAGAAAATGTGGCCTTTGTCCAAAAATTTCTAAAAACATCACATGTTGACGTACATGATGTAGTCTTTTTAGAGGTCAATTAGTGTACATTTGATGATTCACGGATATACAGTGCATTCGGAAAGTATTCAGACCCCTTCACTTTTCCCACATTTTGTTACATTACAGCCTTATTCTAAAATTGATGTAAAAAAAAAATAATCCCTCATCAATCTACACATAATACCCCAGAATGACAAAGCAAAAACACGTTTTTAGATATTTTTTGCTAATTTATTACAAATAAAAAACGGAAATATCACATTTACATAAGTATTCAGACCCTTTACTCAGTACTTTGTTGAAGCAACTTTGGCAGCGATTACAGCCTTGAAACTTCTTGGGTATGACGCTACAAGTGTGGCACCCCTGTATTTGGGGAGTTTCTCCCATTCTTCTCTGCAGATCCTCTCAAGCTCTGTCAGCTTGGATGGGGAGTGTCACTGCACAGCTATTTTCAGGTGTCTCCAGAAATGTTTGATCGGGTTCAAGTCCGGGCTCTGGCTGAGCCACTCAAGGACATTCAGAGACTTGTCCCGAAGCCACTCCTGCGTTGTCTTGGCTGTGGGCTTAGGGTCATTGTCCTGTTGGAAGGTGAACCTTCACCCCAGTCTGAGGTCCTGAGCGCTATGGAGCAGGTTTTCATCAAGGATCTCTCTGTACTTTGCTCTGTTCATCTTTCCCTTGATCCTGACTATTCTCCCAGTCCCTGCCGCTGAAAAACCTCCCCACAGCATGATGCTGCCACCACCATGCTTCACCGTAGGGATGGTATTGGCCAGGTGAGGAACGGTGCCTGGTTTCCTCCAGATGTGATGCTTGGCATTCAGGCCAAAGACTTCAATCTTGGTTTCATCAGACCAGATAATCTTGTTTCTCATGGTCTGAGAGTCCTTTAGGTGCCTTTTGGCAATCTCCAAGCGGGCTGTCATGTGCCTTTTACTGAGGAGTGGCTTCCGTCTGGCCACTCTACCATAAAGGCCTGAATGGTGGAGTCCTTCTGGAAGGTTCTCCCATCTCCACAGAGGAACTCTGGAGCTCTGTTAGAGTGACCATCGGATTCTTGGTCACCTCTCTGACCAAGGCCTTTCTCCCCTGATTGCTCAGTTTGGCCAGGCGGCCAGCTCTCGGAAGAGTCTTGGTGGTTACAAACCTCTTCCATTTAAGAATGATGGAGGACACTGTGTTCTTGGGGACCTTCAATGCTGCAGACATTTTTTGGTACCCTTCCCCAGATCTGTGCCTCGACACAATCCTGTCTCGGAGCTCTACGGACAATTCCTTCGACCTCATGGCTTGGTTTTTGCTCTGATATGCACTGTCAACTGTGGGACCTTATATAGACGGGTGTGTTCCGTTCCAAATCATGTCCAATGAATTTAATTTACCACAGGTGGACTCCAATCAAGTTGTAGAAACATCTCAAGGATGATCAATGGAAACAGGATGCACAAGCTCAATTTCGAAGTCTCATAGCAGAGTGTCTGAATACTTATGTAAATAAGGTCTTTCTGTTTCTGTATCGATGGCTCGCCTCTCTAACCGCTAGGCTATTAACCCCCTGTGTGTTCTCTCTATAGAGAAGCCGTGTGCCCTGTTCTGTTCCCCCGTGGGGAGAGATGCCCCCATCCTGGTGGCAGAGAGAGTGATGGACGGAACACCCTGTGGACCCTACGAGTCGGACCTGTGTGTCAACGGCAGGTGTCAGGTACACACACACACGCAAACTCAATGCACGCAGATGCACGCTCTCACACACACAAGGCAGACTTGTGTGTTGATGAAGAAAAATAATGTGTTATGCACTTCCCACACATGAGAATCCTGGTGCTGGGCTAAAAGAATACTAAGATAAAGAAATGATAAGAAATTCCTGTAGCCATTAAGCACTGGGGAGCAGCAATATTCTGTGTCCACGCCTCTCATTTCCTTAGAAGTGCAGATGGCAATTGGCTATGAGTGGTGCAATGTTTCTGGCTGCTCCTCCTACCATTGGCCTTCCTCTACTGCCCTGCTGCACTCCCTCTGCCCTGTGACAGAATCCCTGTTAGAGAGAGATGATGGGACCTGTCAGTGTCAGCAGGTCACTGGAGAAGGTCTCTGTAGGTCACTGGAGAAAGGTTTTCTCTCTGTCGGTCACGGGAGTAGGGTTTTCTCTCTGTCAGTCACTGGAGTAGGGTTTTCTCTCTGTCGGTCCCTGGAGTTGGGTTTTCTCTCTGTCGGTCCCTGGAATAGGGTTTTCTCTCTGTCAGTCACTGGAGTAGGGTTTTCTCTCTGTCAGTCACTGGAGTAGGGTTTTCTCTCTGTCAGTCACTGGAGTTGGGTTTTCTCTCTGTCGGTCACTGGAGAAGGGTTTTCTCTTTGTGCTGGTGGATTTAATTGTGTCTTGGTTTATCTGTGTCCTGATCTCCCCCGTCTCTCTCCATCTCTCTCTTACTCCCTCTCTCTCTGTCCTGAGCTTCCTCTTGTATTCTCACACTCTCTCCTTTTCTGTCTCTCACCTGACTCTCTCTCTCTCTCTTGCTTTCTCTCTATCTCTATCTCTCTCCCTCTCTATCTCTCTCTCTCTTTCTCTCTCAGGCCTGCGAAGGCAGAGATTTAATTGTCTGGGAGGTAACTGGGGTCATAGTACCACTTCCTGTTTCTGTCAGGTTAGTTGTATTAACAGCTAAGCGCTGGGACAGCCGATAGAAGAGAGACAGACATGGAGGACAGGATGTAGAGGATAGAGGAAGGGAGGGAGTTTTCAGATGAGAAGATAGTGTCTAAAGAAAATAAAGTAGGTATGAGAGACAAAGGAAATAAGATGGTAATCATTATAATAAAATTGACAGATTGAAATGATAAACTAGTCTGTTAACCTGCTTTACACTGTAAGAGGGGATTCTCACCTCGTCTTGGCCATTTTCCTGTCCCATTCTTGGGATTCATAGCCACAGGCTCAGTGGTGGATAAACGTGTGTGTGTGTGTGTGTGTGTGTGTGTGTGTGTGTGTGTGTGTGTGTGTGTGTGTGTAGCATAGTTTCAGAAGGAGTAGCCAGCTGTTGTCAATAGATACTGGTCATCTGCTGAGCCAGCATTTGGTTCCCTACACATGGGAGACATTATGTGTCATGCTTCCCTCTACACACACACATACACACAAACACTCTCTCTCTTACACACAAACACACACACACTCTCTCGCTCTGACTTACACACACACACACATACAAGTCTGTGTGTCTGTGTCAATAATTGTATCCATATTTTGTATTTCCTGGATTTATCCTCTCTCTTTTCATTGGCCAGTGAGAGGGGATTTCTCCTCCGTGTTCTGGCGGCCAGCATTAACAAATAAATAAACACAGAGAGAGAGAGAGAGAGAGAGAGAGACTTTCGACTTTTTGTCATACTTTAATGAGCCATCCTCATTACACTAAAAACACCACAACCCCCCCTAAAAATGCATGACGTGCCACCACTACCTCCGCACAATCACATTACACATTACAATATAATACACTGTCCAGCACCACATTACACAATACAATACAATACACCGTCTAGCACCACATTACACAGTATAATACAATACACCGTCCAGCACCACATTACACAGTATAATACAATACACCGTCCAGCACCACATTACACAGTATAATACAATACACAGTCCAGCACCACATTACACAGTATAATACAATACACCGTCCAGCACCACATTACACAATACAATACAATACACCCTCCAGCACCACATTACACAGTATAATACAAAACACCCTCCAGCACCACATTACACAGTATAATACAATACACCCTCCAGCACCACATTACACAATACAATACAATACACCCTCCAGCACCACATTACACAGTATAATACAATACACCGTCCAGCACCACATTACACAGTATGATACAATACACCGTCCAGCACCACATTACACAGTATAATACAATACACCCTCCAGCACCACATTACACAGTATAATACAATACACCGTCCAGCACCACATTACACAGTATAATACAATACACCGTCCAGCACCACATTACACAGTATAATACAATACACCGTCCAGCACCACATTACACAGTATAATACAATACACCGTCCAGCACCACATTACACAATACAATACAATACACCGTCCAGCACCACATTACACAATACAATACAATACACCGTCCAGCACCACATTACACAGTATAATACAATACACCCTCCAGCACCACATTACACAGTATAATACAATACACCCTCCAGCACCACATTACACAGTATAATACAAAACACCCTCCAGCACCACATTACACAGTATAATACAATACACCGTCCAGCACCACATTACACAGTATAATACAATACACCCTTCAGCACCACATTCCAACCGTACATCCAACCCCTCCTCTCCAGCCGTACAGACAGCCCCCCTGAGCCCCCATACCTCCTGAAATATCTCCACACTGTTAAAATAATTTTATAATACTCAAACTCAACACTAAGGCGTGCAGAGACCATCCCTTTGAATAATAACACCGGGTCTGACCCGGTTACTTCTTGTTAGCCGTATGGCCAACTTGGCCTGGTCAAACAAAAAGTTCAACAGCACTTTTCAATGCTGGAATACCTTTTCCCTGCTGGAATACCTTTTCACTGCTGAAATACCTTTTCCCTGCTGGAATACCTTTTCACTGCTGGAATACCTTTTCACTGCTGGAATACCTTTTCACTGCTGGAATACCTTTTCACTGCTGAAATACCTTTTCACTGCTGGAATACCTTTTCACTGCTGGAATACCTTTTCACTGCTGGAATACCTTTTCACTGCTGGAATACCTTTTCACCGCTGGAATACCTTTTCACTGCTGGAATAGCTTTTCACTGCTTAAATACCTTTTCACTGCTGGAATACCTTTTCACTGCTTAAATACCTTTTCACTGCTGGAATACCTTTTCACTGCTGAAATACCTCGGCCCCATCACAAACATACCCACAGAGAAGGCCACCCCCAACCTCACACACAGAGAGTGACACAGCAACAGTAATGACATTACCCTGGTACACACAGAAAAAAAATTGATTGTATTTGATAATAACATAATCATATCATACTTCGATTACATTGAGACACGACCATATGTATCTCTCTTCTTTCTTTTCTTAAAAGGCAAAGTGGAAGTATTTAAGATATTGTTAAATAACAGCATATAGTGATTATGAAGTTGTACATCACACTACAGCTGTTGGAACTCACCTGCTGCACACGAGTAGTGACAGAGCTGTCTTGGGCCTGGTGGCTCTTCACCTGCTGGTTCTCAGTGGAGAACTGGGAGGAAGGACACGTCCACATATTTTTTAAATTGATGTATTAATTTAATAGACGCTCTTGTCCAGAGCGACTTATAGGAGCAATAAGGGTTAAGTGCCTTGCTCAAGGCACATCGGCAGATGTTTCACCTAGTCGGCTCGGGGATTCAAACCAGCGACCTTTCGGTTACTGGCCCAACGCTCTTAACCACTAGGTTACCTGCCTCCCCATTGATGGATTGAGACGTGGAACTGTGCTGCTCCAGCTGAGTACTGATGATTTTCTGAATGAGTCTCGACACCGGTGAGCTTCTGGGGGATGACAAACACCTCGTTTGGGATGAGGTAGACTCCGTCCTCCGTGGTCTGGCACTGGGAGTAGCTAAAGTTCATGACTCGTCCCATATCCATGTTCCTCAGGTTGTCCCATCCCCCACCTGGGAGCACCTCTTGGGCTAGAGCGAACAGGTTGGTGTGGCACTGCGAAATCCATTGATGGGAGGGCTGAGTGGGTGAAGGACACATTGGTGGAGCAGAGAGAGCACTAGCAGGGTGAATGCTCTCAGAGCCATGGCTTGGTCAGATGCGACTTCTATGAGGAAAAGGTGAAGGAATATAATGCTCCTCACTTGCTCTTGTCACAATGCTGTGCAGCTGGTTTCATGTAAAGGGCAGAGCAGTTCATATGCCACATATATCAGCCGGTTCTAAATGTCAAATCTAAATGGCTTGGTCTTTTAAGCCTGACGATGACTTCCAAGTCGAAACATTGCACAGAAACACAGTGGAAGCATTCATCAGTGTGCATGTCTCTCTATTCTCTACTGATATAGGATCTTCATTTGATCACCCTGTTGCAGGATAACTTTTTGAGGTATTTGAGGTTTAAAAAGGCTTCTGAAGTTTGTGATTTCCACGTACAAATTTTAGACAAATGTATCAACCCCTACAGATATGTCCATTAATTATAATCCACATAATAATTAATATTTCCTGTTGCTGCAGGATTATTTTCCTGCTGTTGCAAACTGGCTCAAATGAAGATCCTACATCTGTATTCTATCTAAATCAATGAAGTCAAACATTGGACAGTAAAAGCAGACAATGATGCCAGACCATAATAAGTGTTTGGCCTTACATTTACGATGTAAAACTTAGCATCATTTTAAATTAACACAATCATAGTGGAGATCATTTGACTAATCAATTTAGTCATTAAAGTCATGGCAAAGCGTATAACATTGATTGTAGCAGTGTGTGTGTGTGTGTGTGTCCTAGCCGCCAGGCAGGAAGTATGTTGTCATTAGTACCCTACTGTCCAGTGGTGGAGTGTTAGGGCTGATTGCTCCAATCTATTATTTTCTCATCTTACACACACACACGCATGGACACACACACACACACACACACACACACACACTAAAGCTAGTCTCTTTCACACACTCCCTCCTCTTCCTATCCTCTACCTTTTCCTTCTCTCAATCCGTCTATTAGTCTATTCCTTCCTCTCCTTTCTCTGTATCCTCCTCTTTCCCCCTCCTATTCCTTCGTCTCCTTTCTCTGTATCCTCCTCTTTCCCCCTCCTATTCCTTCCTCTCCTTTCTCTGTATCCTCCTCTTTCCCCCTCCTATTCCTTCCTCTCCTTTCTCTGTATGCTCCTTTTCCCCCCCTCCTATTCCTTCCTCTCCTTTCTCTGTATCCTCATCTTTCTCCCTCCTATTCATTCCTCTCCTTTCTCTGTATCCTCCTCTTTCCCCCTCATATTCCTTCCTTCTTCTCCTCTACTTTTCTTTTTCTACATATTTATCATCATCTGGATGTAGGTAACAAGAGGAATGAGTCTCTCTCCACCCTCTCTGTCTCTGTCTCTGTCTTGCGCTCTGCCTCTTTCTCTCTCTCTCTCTCTCTCTCTCTCGCGCTCTCTCTCTCTCTCTCTCAGCTCTCTCTCTCTCTCTCTCTCTCTCCCCTTTCTCTCACTCTCTCGCAGCTCTCTCTCTCCCCCCTCTCTCTCCCTCTCTCTCAGCTCTCTCTCCCCACCCCTCTCTCTCTCTCTCTGAACCTACTGACCCAGCCACATCGTCAGGCTCCCCAGTTAAACCAAAACACAGCCACACCCTGAACTTGACCACTTTCACCTGCGATAACAGAGAGAGAAACAGAGAAAGAGGAGTGATGGAGGGACACGGATAAAGAGGAGTGATAGAGAGAAACTGAGAAAGAGGAGAGCTAGAGGGAAACAGAGAAAGAGGAGAGAGAGAGGGAAACGGAGAAAGAGGAGAGAGAGATGGAAATGGAGAAACAGAGAAAGAGGAGAGATGGAGGGAAACTGAGAAAGAGGAGAGATGGAGGGAAACTGAGAAAGAGGAGAGAGAGAGGGAAACAGAGAAAGAGGAGAGATGGAGGGAAACTGAGAAAGAGGAGAGATAGAGGGAAACGGAGAAAGAGAGAGAGAGAGAAACAGAGAAAGAGGAGATAGAGAAAGAAACTGAGAAAGAGGAGTGAGAGAGAGAAACGGAGAAAGAGGAGAGAGGGAAACAGAAAAAGGAGAGAGAGAGGGAAACAGAGAAAGAGGAGAGATAGAGGGAAACTGATACAGAGAGAGAGAGAAACAGAGAAAGAGGAGAGATAGAGGGAAACAGAGAAAGAGGAGTGAGAGAGAGAAACGGAGAAAGAGGAGAGATTGAGGGAAACTGAGAAAGAGGAGAGAGAGAGGGAAACTGAGAAAGAGAGAGAAAAGAGGAAAAAACGAGAAAGAGGAGAGAGAGAGGGAAACTGAGAAAGAGGAGAGAGAAAGGGAAACGGAGAAAGAGGAGAGATAGAAGGAAACGGAGAAAGAGGAGAGAGAGAGGGAAACGGAGAAAGAGGAGAGATAGAGGGAAACTGAGAAAGAGGAGCGAGAGAGGGAAATGGAGAAAGAGGAGAGAGAGAGGGAAACGGAGAAAGAGAGAGAAACAGAGAAAGAAGAGAGATAGAGGGAAACAGAGTAAGAGAGAGAGAGAGAAACAGAGAAAGAGGAGATAGAGAAAGAAACTGAGAAAGAGGAGTGAGAGAGAGAAACAGAGAAAGAGGAGATAGAGAAAGAAACGGAGAAAGAGGAGTGAGAGAGAGAGAGAGAAAGATGAGGGGGAGAGAGAGGGGAATTGTCGATGTTATGCTAAGCTACGCTGTATGAAATTCAGGAAAGAGGAGAGATAGCGGGAAACAGAGAAAGAGGAGAGATAGAGGGAAACGGAGAGAGAGAGAGAGAGAAACAGAGAAAGAGGAGATAGAGAAAGAAACGGAGAAAGAGGAGTGAGAGAGAGAGAGAGAAAGATGAGGGGGAGAGAGAGGGGAATTGTCGATGTTATGCTAAGCTACGCTGTATGAAATTCAGGAAAGAGGAGAGATAGCGGGAAACAGAGAAAGAGGAGAGATAGAGGGAAACGGAGAAAGAGAGAGAGAGAGAAACAGAGAAAGAGGAGATAGAGAAAGAAACGGAGAAAGAGGAGTGAGAGAGAGAGAGAAAGATGAGGGGAGAGAGAGGGGAAGTGTCGATGTTATGCTAAGCTACGCTGTATGAAATTCAGGAAAGAGGAGAGATAGCGGTAAACGGAGAAAGAGGAGAGATAGAGGGAAACGGAGAAAGAGGAGGCAGAGGGAAACTGAGAAAGAGGAGAGAGAGGGAAACTGAGAAAGAGAGAGAGAGAGAAACAGAGAAAGAGGAGAAGAGGGAAACTGAGAAAGAGGGAAACGGAGAAAGAGAGAGAGAGAAACAGAGAAAGAGGAGAGAGAGGGAAACGGAGAAAGAGGAGAGAGAGAGGGAAACTGAGAAAGATGAGAGAGAGAGGGAAACAGAGAAAGAGGAGAGAGAGAGGGAAACTGAGAAAGATGAGAGAGAGAGAGAAAGAGAGAGAGAGAGGGAAACAGAGAAAGAGGAGAGATAGAGGGAAACGGAGAAAGAGGAGTGAGAGAGAGAGAGAGAAAGATGAGGGGGAGAGAGAGGGGAAGTGTCGATGTTATGCTAAGCTATGCTGTATGAAATTCAGGAAAGAGATAGCGGGAAACAGAGAAAGAGGAGAGATAGAGGGAAACGGAGAAAGAGGAGAGATAGAGGCAAACGGAGAAAGAGGAGAGATAGAGGGAAACGGAGAAAGAGGAAGGAGAGGGAAACTGAGAAAGAGGAGGGATAGAGGGAAACAGAGAAAGAGAGAGAGAGAAGCAGAGAAAGAGGAGAAGAGGGAAACGGAGAAAGAGGAGATAGAGAAAGAAACAGAGAAAGAGGAGATAGAGAAAGAAACAGAGAAAGGGGAGAGAGAAAGGGAAACGGAGAAAGAGGAGAGATAGAGGGAAACGGAGAGAGAGAGAGAAACAGAGAAAGAGGAGAGAGAGGGAAACTGAGAAAGAGGAGAGAGGGAAACTGAGAAAGATGAGAGAGAGAGGGAAACAGAGAAAGAGAAGAGATAGAGGGAAACGGAGAGAGAGAGAGAGAGGGAAACAGAGAAAGAGGAGAGATAGAGGGAAACTGAGAAAGAGGAGAGAGAGAGGGAAACTGAGAAAGATGAGAGAGAGAGAGAAACAGAGAAAGAGGAGAGATAGAGGGAAACGGAGAAAGAGGAGTGAGAGAGAGAGAGAAAGATGAGGGGGAGAGAGAGGGGAAGTGTCGATGTTATGCTAAGCTACGCTGTATGAAATTCAGGAAAGAGGAGAGATAGCGGGAAACGGAGAAAGAGGAGAGATAGAGGAAAACGGAGAAAGAGGAGAGATAGAGGCAAACGGAGAAAGAGGAAGGAGAGGGAAACTGAGAAAGAGGAGGGATAGAGGGAAACAGAGAAAGAGAGAGAGAGAAACAGAGAAAGAGGAGAAGATGGAAACAGAGAAAGAGGAGATAGAGAAAGAAACAGAGAAAGAGGAGAGAGAGAGGGAAACGGAGAAAGATGAGAGAGGGAAACTGAGAAAGAGAGAGATAGAGGGAAAGAGAGAGAGAGAGAGAGAGAAACAGAGAAAGATGAGAGAGAGAGGGAAACAGAAAGAGGAGAGAGAGAGAGAAACAGAGAAAGATGAGAGAGAGAGGGAAACAGAAAGAGGAGAGATAGAAGGAAACAGAGAAAGAGGAGAGAGAGAGGGAAATGGAGAAAGAGGAGAGATAGAAGGAAACTGAGAAAGAGGAGAGATAGAGGGAAACTGAGAAAGAGGAGATAGAGGGAAACAGAGAAAGAGAGAGAGAAGAGAAAGAAGAGAGAGAGTGAAACGGAGAAAGAGAGAGAGAGCGAAACAGAGAAAGAAGAGATAGAGAAAGAAACTGAGAAAGAGGAGAGAGAGGGAAACTGAGAAAGAGGAGAGAGAGAGGGAAACGGAGAAAGAGGAGATAGAGAAAGAAACTGAGAAAGAGGAGAGAGAGAGAGAAAGATGAGGGGGGAGAGAGAGGGGAAGTGTCAATGTTATGCTAAGCTACGCTGTATGAAATTCAGGAATGCTGTGAAAACAGCGTCACAGAGAGGGGACAGAGAGAGAGGGGTGGGGAAGAGAGAGGGAGAGAGAGAGAGAATCAGAAATGTTGTGAAAACACATTGTCTGGTCAGAAGAGAAGCCTAAAGGCTGCTTGGTAAGAATTGAGCTAAGGAGACCCACATGATGCTGCTGCTGCCTCACTGAATCAGCAAAATTAAATCTTGGTCCAGATTCTGTGCGTGCGCATGTGTGTGTGTGTGGGTCCATATGTTCGTAGTCTGTTTCAGCAAAAATTACTCTACAGAGTATTACTGACTCAGGCATTCCAGGAAACAACACACACACACACACACACACACACACACATCCTCACACACACACTCCACACACAATGACTGACTGTGTGTGTGTGTGTGTGTGTGTGTGTGTGTGTGTGTGTGTGTGTGTGTGTGTGTGTGTGTGTGTGTGTGTGTGTGTGTGTGTGTGTGTGTGTGTGTGTGTGTGTGTGTGTGTGTGTGTGTGAATATTGTTGTTAGTATTTTACTGTGTTTGCTGCACATACTTGGGATTGTGTAAATGGCTTTGGGTAGTTGGAGTTGTTTGTGAGAGCACGGCTGATTTAACTCTGTGGTAATTGCTGGGAAGGATTAAACAATCCCTAAACAGACAATAGGTAATGTGATGGTGAATCTAGACTAATATCACACATTATAGCTTCCCTTTCCGTTTTTTACAATGGACCAACTTGTTTCCACAGACATTTGGAGTGTTCTGGGGTCGTATTCATAAAGTTTCTTCCTTTTAGATCCTAATGAATAAGATTATACAGACAGGGGGAAACTGATCCTAGATCAGCATTCCTACTATGAATAAAGGCCCTGATTCTCCAAGTCCCTCCTCTTCCTCTGTCCTTATTGACTCGCCCTTGAAGATCTGAGAGGATTGAATAGGTGGCAATTCCCCTCTACTCTATCAAAAATACCAGATGGAGCTATTGGTATGTCTTGTACATCTATCTAATAGTTTCAAATCCATGATGAGAAGTCAATGAGGGGAGTGAGTTAGAGAGGATCAGAACAGCCTTTTCCTATTGTATTACCATTGTTTTGGAGTCAGAATACAGACCCATAGTCCGGTCAGTGTTTGTTCAGAGACGCACTTCATTAGAGTGTGGCTGCGTCCCAATAATATCTCCTACCTTCTCCTGACGTGTACTCTTGTTCACTACTTCCCACACGTCTAAAAGCATAGAGTTTCCACCATCTTTCTGAAACCAGTGAAGGGACACTTTGGTAGGAAGGAGAGATCATTGGGACGTAGCCTGTATATTCCTTGATGTTATCTTCCTGTCTACTTTCTTTTGTTAAGTTGTCTACTTACTGTCTGCAGAAAATCGGCTGTGATGGCATCATCGGCTCGTCAGCCAGGGAGGACCGCTGTGGGGTGTGTAACGGAGACGGACACTCCTGTAAGATAGTCAAGGGAGACTTCAACCACACCAAGGGCATGGGTGAGTACTGGGTTGGGGGGAATTTATAAAGATGTCTTTTTCAGTTGGGAATATAAGTCGATGCCACAAACTGGGTCTTGTTCATAATGGCACGCAGTGGAAAACGTGTTAAAACATTTTGCAACAGAAAATGAAAATGAGTGTTTCCTCCCTAGTCCTTCCCTTTCGGTCTGTTTTCTTCCGGTTGGTGCCTAATGAACAGTACCCTGATGGGAACAGAAAGCAGCAATGGAAAAGGGATGGGTGTAGGTTATTAGTCCTTCTCCACTAAAAGAGAGGTCAGAATTGACAGGCAAATATGAAGAGGAAAGAAAGGGAAAGTGGTACAACTGAGTGCATTCAACTGAAAGGTGTCTTCCGCATTTAACCCATTTGGTGGACACAAGTTAGAGTTAAACATAGGAGCTACATTGGGCCGTTGGTTTTTACCTGCTACACTGGACGCATTACCTTTGGCTGGCGCTAGCAGAGCGCAAGCCGTTTTAGTTCTCTGGCGCGAGCTGCGCATCAAAGTCTTGAAAATAGAGCCAGAGCGGAATGTTTACGCAGAGCAGTGTGAGCCTCTGGCGGTGCTGTGCTGCTTACACACAGGTTTCATCTAGCATAGCAGGCCAGGTTAGATGTCACAGGAGGTGTCTTTTGCCCTGTGCTTATGGGGCCGTAATGTGACATGTTACATTCTCCCTTACAGGGATACTTTGGGATTTTGGCAATGAGACCCTTTATCTACTTCCCCAGAGTCAGATGAACTATTTGTATGTTTCTGTGTCCAGTATGAAGGAAGTTAGAAGTAGTTTCGCGAGCCAATGCTAACTAGCATTAGCACAATGACTAGAAGTCTATGAGTATCTGTTAGCATGCTAGATAAAGGGCCTCATTGCCTAAATCCCAAAGTATCCCTTTAAGGCATTTAACCTCTGGTGGAAAGTCACCGGGAACAATCTTAGCAAGGTGCCCTACAAACACTTAAGGGTATCTAGGGTATCTGTAGCCCACCAGTGTCACTAAACACGTAGTACACACACACACACACACACACACACACACCGGTGCTTCTGTCCCCCATAGGTAAAGTTCAGTTTCACAGCCAGAGCATTATGTTTGGCATTTAAGGCCGATCGTTAGTCTGAATAGAGACCTGTTGTGTTTTAATTACAAGATAACGCCCCATTATTCCCTTTTAATGGCTTGAGGCCTGTGTGTGTATAGTGTGTGTGCCTGTGTGTGTAGTATGTGTGTGTGTGTGTGTGTGTGTGTGTGTGTGTGTTGACCTACTGAAAGGCATACAAAGACTCTGGGCCCTGATGTGCAGATGGTCTGATTGTAATGCCGCTCAAGGACAGAAGCTTTCTTTATTTTATTTGTATTTGTATTTATTAAGGATTCCCATTAGTTCTGGCCAAGGCAGCAGCTACTCTTCCTGGGGTTTATTAAGGATCCCCATTAGTTCTGGCCAAGGCAGCAGCTACTCTTCCTGGGGTTTATTAAGGATCCCCATTAGTTCTGGCCAAGGCAGCAGCTACTCTTCCTGGGGTTTATTAAGGATCCCCATTAGTTCTGGCCAAGGCAGCAGCTACTCTTCCTGGGGTTTATTAAGGATCCCCATTAGTTCTGGCCAAGGCAGCAGCTACTCTTCCTGGGGTTTATTATGGATCCCCATTAGTTCTGGCCAAGGCAGCAGCTACTCTTCCTGGGGTTTATTATGGATCCCCATTAGTTCCTGCCAAGGCAGCAGCTACTCTTCCTGGGGTTTATTAAGGATCCCCATTAGTTCCTGCCAAGGCAGCAGCTACTCTTCCTGGGGTTTATTAAGGATCCCCATTAGTTCCTGCCAAGGCAGCAGCTACTCTTCCTGGGGTTTATTAAGGAACCCCATTAGTTCCTGCCAAGGCAGCAGCTACTCTTCCTGGGGTTTATTAAGGAACCCCATTAGCTCCGGCCAAGGCAGCAGCTACTCTTCCTGGGGTCCAGCAACATTAAGGCAGTTAAATACAATAAAAAACTTTACAGACAGATTTCACAACACATTAAGTGTGTGCCCTCAGGCCACTACTCTACTACCAGATACCTACAACATTATGCAAATTAATTATGGACAAAAGCAGGAATTTTCATTCAGACGTTAAGATAACATTGGTCGTTCACACCACTCTGACGGCAGTGTGAACAAGCGTGTGTGTGTGTCTCAATGCAGAGAGAGAGAGAGAGAGAGAGAGAGAGAGAGAGAGAGAGAGAGAGAGAGAGAGAGAGAGAGAGAGAGAGAGAGAGAGAGAGAGAGAGAGAGAGAGAGAGGAGGTGAACGCCTTTTACTCCATTCATTCAATTTGCTAAAGCCATTCCGCCTGCCTCCCCTCTCCTCTCCCCCCAGTCTCCTCTAGCCACTGTAAGAGGGTTTCTACCTGTGTGATGGCTAAACCAAGGGCTGTCCCCAAGTGTTTCTCATGTAAGATGCCTGCTCTGCGTGTGTGCGGTGCATGTGTGTGTGTGCAGGACGTGTGTGTGCGGTGCGTGTGTGTGCTTCCTGCCCTGACTGTAGTGTACACGTCGGTAGATGGGAGTACCAGACCTCCTTGGGTTCTCCTGGGATCAATAGCCGAAACGCAGATGGTCCACACACACGCACACACACACACTCAGTGTTCTTCACTCCTGCTCCTGGAGAGATACAGTGTACAGGCTTTAGTTCCAGCCTGATTCAAGGGCTTGATGCGTGCAGGGCTGGAACAAAATAGTGCATTTGGACAGGAGGCTGGGTGTGTTTGGAAGGATCCCAGACACACTGTGAATCCCAACAGCTCGGCATGGCTTGGCTTCCCGACCCTCCGCCTCGATGAACAGACTGGGATATCTCGTGGTACTTCCTCATCCACCTGGGTTGAGGGAGAAAAATAATATTCCATGGTGAAAACGAAAATCTTGAATCTCATATTGTTAATCCCAGGAGAGCCCAAAGGAGGATTGGTTGGGGTGCAGAGTAATGTCTATAAATGAACTGTGTGTGTGTGTGTGTAATGGTGTGTAAATGTGTGTGTGTAATCCATGTGACCTCACCAGGAAAAACTCTGGGCCTTTGCGATGGGGTGTTGTTTATAACAGTGTTTCTGGGTGTGTGGTTTGTGGTGTTTTTCTTATTGACTGTGTGAAGGGGTGCTCTTGCTAGAAATTGCCCATAGGCACAGATCTAGGATCAGTTTAGATTCCCCCCAATCCTAACCTTAACCATTAGAGGGGGAGAAAGCCAAACTGACCTTTGATCAGTGTCGAGGGAAACTTCTTACTCGTTACTTGTTCTTGTGTGCTGTGTAAAGGGGTAATAGCATGGTTGTGGTAATTGCAGATCCAGCCCTGTAGGGCGGCGCTACAGTGAGTACACACAGGGAGTCTGTACATAGTGGGGGTGCAGTAAAGTAGAACAAAGCAGCTCAATAGGCCTGGCCTAGGGGACTGGATTCTAATGTAAGATACATGTGCGAAACTCTGAGTTTGGTATCAATCACGCATTGATGTCAAGTTTGTTACGTGCGGATGTCAAGTTATGATTTGGCCCCTAGAGATACATAAATAAATCAAACTCAGTCTGCTAACACTAAAAAACAAAACAAAAACAATTGGGACAATTGATTTTGGGACAATAAATATTTTGGGACAATAAAGTTTGGACTCTGAAGAATAAGCAATATGGAAGACCCACTCCTCCCCTCTTTATATATCTACAGTATGGAAGACCCACTCCTCCCCTCTTTATATATCTCTCTTTTGTTCTCTCTCTCTTTGTTCCCCCCATCTCTCTTAAATTCTTTCTGATTTCTTTCTCTCTCTCGCTCTCTCGCTCTCTCGCTCTCTCTCTCTCTCTCTCTCTCTCTCTCTCTCTCTCTCTCTCTCTCGCTCTCTCTCTCTTCTCTCTCGTTCGCTGATGTATCTCTTTTTCTCTCTTCTCCCTCCCTCCCTCCCTCCCTCCCTCCCTCCCTGTCTCTCTCTCACTGTGGGTCTTTCATATCTCGCTCCACTCTGTATATTTGGAAAACTTTGACACATTTGTGTGTAAGCCTCAGAAGTGGTCCTCTGTAGCTCAATTGGTAGAGCATGGCGCTTGTAACGCCAGGGTAGTGGGTTCGATCCCCGGGACCACCCATACGTAAAAATTTATGCACGCATGACTGTAAGTCGCTTTGGATAAAAGCGTCTGCTAAATGGCATATATTATATATTATAAGTAACAGTGGGACCACAGTAAGTCGCCTGGGAACCAATGAGCTGCTTTGTATCATCACTACTGCCCAAACACTGGTGGGTGCTTGGGTGTGTGTGTGTCTGTGATGAGGGAAGGGAAGGGCTAGCATGGGTCTAATCAGATATTTATCTCCCAGGCGGGTTGAGGCTAGAATCCATATCATTATTTCATAGGATCTCTGTGCTAGAATCAAAAGTGATGTCATAAAGCGGAAGTACTGTATATGCAGTGGGATCCTCAAAATGATTGGAACATTTTGCTCACATATACTTCCTGGTCTCTTTTATGACACCTGTTGAATTCAGAGCCATACATCTCTATGTGTGCATCCCAAATGCCACCCTATTCCCAATATAGTGCACTACTTTTGAGCAGGGCTCATTGGGCTCTAGTCACAAATATTGCACTATATAGGGAATCTGGTGACATCTGGGTCACAACCTATATATCCGTCTCTGGTTGAATCCTTCCTTTCAAACCCAGGCTCCATGTGATGCTCCAGCACACAGAGACAGAAGGTAGTGGCACTACCTCTTTCTGTCCACCAGTAGTGAGTTAGATCGCTGCTACTATGACCCTTACTACCCTAGCTGCGTCCCAAATGGTACCCTATTCCCTTCATAGTGCATTACTTTTGACCAGAGCTTAGTGCACTACTTTTGAACAGGTGTAGGGAACAGGGTGTCATTTGGGATGCAGACCGTCTCTCTTTCTACTTCCTTCACTGTCCTCCTCCCTGCCTTCACACAGAAAAAGAATGTCAGCCCTTTCCAAGTTAACTGCTTTGATAAAGAACCAGCCCAGCCCAACCCTGTCCATACTACCCCTTCCCCTCACTTCTCCTCACCGCCTGTCTCCTCTCACCCCAGGTGTGGGTCTGGGTGTGGCTCAACCCACCTCACTCTCTTTGTATGTTGCTATAGGTTACATCGAGGCTGCTGTCATCCCTGTTGGTGCTAGGAGAATCAAAGTCGTGGAGGACAAGCCCTCACACAGCTTTCTGGGTAAGACTGACACCCACACACACACAGATATAGGAGCACATGCAGACACATACACACACACACACACACACACACACACACATAGCCACACACACACTTATAGATCAGTGGTTCCCAAACTGTGGGGCGCACCCCCAAGGGGTGGGCGCGAGGGGTCGGCAGGGGGGGCACGGTGGTCAACCGAACTCAGTCCAGCTTTCAACTTACTTTTGACAGTTGTAACAGTAGAATGCACAAGGTGCAATTTCCAAATTGGGTCGTGCATCATCAGTTTCTCTTGTCATGTCAGTCATTGCAGACCTTAGAGAGCTATTTATAACTTGTCAGAAATGTCCAGATCAACTAGCCCATGTCAGCTAATGTTGTTTAGCTAGGTTGTTTAGCCCATAGATTTTGTTGTAATGTTTGAGTCACTCAAATATCATATGAATACACATTAGACATGGCAAAATGTATAGAATCGCAAGAAAATGAGCTTAAACACTGCAAAATGTTCTCTGCACCCCATGACAAAATGTGTAGAATTGCAG
The DNA here is from genome assembly GCF_020615455.1 of Coregonus clupeaformis. Taxonomy (NCBI): domain Eukaryota; kingdom Metazoa; phylum Chordata; class Actinopteri; order Salmoniformes; family Salmonidae; genus Coregonus; species Coregonus clupeaformis. The sequence continues at coordinate 6,529,650 of NC_059223.1, read as the reverse complement.
GAAGTAAGCTTTAAACTTGAAAAATTCTCTCTACGACAAACAAGAGGGGTGTGTGGGGGGGGTTTGTTCCTCAATGCTGGAAGGGGGGCCTGAGTGAAAAAGTTTGGGAACCCCTGTTATAGACAACTGCACAAGTTCATATTATCTGTCTAACAATGTCAACTTGTATTCCCTATAGCAGGGTACTCAACTACTATTTGAGAAGGTCCAGTGACACAAATGTCCTAGGTGGCAAAGGTCTGGATGGATATCGTCATAGTAACAAACCATGTTGTTATGTAAAATGTTTTAAAGAATACTGGTAAATACATTAAATGAGACCATTGGGCCTTGAATTATTAAATAATATATCAATTAAATAAAGTGCTTGTTTTTCTGGAGAACAAAGGAGAGTTAAAAAAACAAACATCTGGATGCACAGAAAGTCACTGTTGGCCATGGAATATTCATGTATAAGTCACTGTGGGTGATGCAATATTCATGTATAAGTCACTGTGGGTGATGCAATATTCATGTATAAGTCACTGTGGACCTTGCCCTTGTATCAATGAGGTAAATGACACTTTCTGTCTCCTGCCAATCCTTTGAACTTTGGCACAAATGGTGTGAGAGAAACTCTGAGACACTGCTGCAGGTGTCCATTGGTGAGCCTGGAGCAGTATTTCTTTTGAATAAAGTTAATTGTGGAGAAGGCTGATTCACAGCTGTATGTGGAGCCAAACATGGCCAGGATGACTAGTGCCAGTTTCTTGAGAACAGGGACATCAGCTGCAGGCGCCATCTTTCCATATTTTCCCAGAAAGTAAGACAGGGTCACAAAGCCACATTTTCTTGCAGCTTAATCAACTCCATTTGCAGTGATGCAACATCTGCCCATCTGAAGATCTGTTTAGCTTCCTCTGACAACTTTCTCACATTTGTGACCAAAATGGTTCTGGATGAGCAGCATCAGTTCTCTTCCAACAGTGAAGTCATCAAAGCTAACCTTGAGGTTATCCATCAGCTTCTGGATGAAATCAACATGGTTGGGAACATCTTTCTCTCCCTGCGTTTGCACCAGAAGATTGGGGAAGTGGACAAGTTCTCCCTGGAGATCATTTTTGAAAAGCTCCAATTTCTTCTGGAAAGCCCGGACTGCTGTTATCATATCACACACTGTGTTGTCCCGTCCCTGCAGCTTAACATTCACTTGATTAAGGTGTGATGTCATGTCTGTCAAAAATGCAACTGTTTCCCTCTTCTCCTCATCTTACCAAAACTCATAAAACTGAGTTGCCGTGTCACTCTTTTGCTCTCATAAGAAAGCTTTGATTTCCTCCTGAATGGCCCAAAAGCATTCCAAAACCCTGCCTTTGCTGAGCCATCTGACGTTGTGCAGTAGTAAGTAATCAAAGCTGGCATTGGCCTCTGTCAGAAAGCCTCGGAGCAGGCGGTGTTGTTGAACAGTTTCATCATCGTTGTCATGACCTCAGAATACTATTTTCCCAGACTGGCACACAGGACATATTGATTGATGATGCAGTGGTATGATGTCAGGTCAGGGTGGTCCTCTTTCAAAAGTGCAACCAGTCCCCTCCTCTTCCTGACATGGCTGGAGCTCTATCTTTGGTGATGGAGAACACTGACTTCAGATCTATTCCCCTTTTGGTCAGCATCCCTGTGTGTCTGCTTCTAGATTTGTTAAGCCCAACTGCTCCTCCCAGAATTCCTTCTTTGTTTCATTATCGGCAGGTAGCTTAGTGGTTAAGAGCGTTGTGCCAGTAACTGAAAGGTCGCAGGTTCTAATCCCCGAGCTGACTAGGTGAAAAATCTGTCGATGTGCCCTTGAGCGAGGCACTTAACCCTAATTGCTCCTGTAAGTCGCTCTGGATAAGAGCGTCTGCTAAATGACTAAAATTTTAAATGTAATTATCAAATCTGACAAACACCAGAAGCAGGGCATTATCAGTGTTATCTGTTGAATCATCCATAGCTAATGAAGTGCATGGTGCATTCTGAATGACCTCATCAAGTTGTGAAGTCAAATCTTCAGCTAATATTTAAGTTCTCCTCATTGCTGTGGAATCTGACAGTGGGATCTGTTTAATCCTTTCACTGAGCTCATCTTTCTGTTTATCTTCAAACAATGTGTCAGCAACTTCACACATGCATTCTTTTACCATCTCAGTGTCAGAAAACGTTTTTGGGTGTTTTCCCAAAACCGAAGCTATCCTCAGTGAACACTCCGTTGCACGTTGTTGGGCTGTCAGGGAATTGACATGGACTTTGGTGGACCTCCCATATTGTGATTTGAGTTGGTTAATCTTGTTTGTTCTCACCTCCGTGTTCAGGGGATACGTCTGATCGATATTACTATGCATGTAATGTGTCATGACGCTGAACATTGCCACTTTTCACGAGGGCTACGGACTCGCTGCATATCAGGCACATTCGTTTTGTGCTGGTTGAACAGTGGTGAAACAGTTGAACTGCGGTGAAATATTTATGTTTCTTTCTGCCTGCTTGTCCCGAGGTTCTGCAGAGGATATTTGCATTGATGGGATTGGGTAAGACACTGGCTTTTGTATTTGCAGATAACCACACGATTGGATTAGACGGGGAACTAGTAGAGGTGGGGGTTGTTTGAGAGAGAGAGAGAGAGAGAGGTTGCTGAGGTAGAGAGGCCGCGGCTCCTGCTTGATTTTTTAAAGTTGTCTAAAAAAGAATTGATTTACTTTTATATAACTAATTGCGATATTGTTCGGTCCGTATTGACGCTTCTCTGGGTCCGGACCTCGACAGCTGTCCGCCAGTTGAGTTTGACTGCCCTGTACAGTCTTCAGCCAGTGCTAAAACACTCTGCACTGTCTACCATGTATTGTTCTCTGTCGACTCTGCAGGGAACTTTAAAAGCCCATAAACACACTCATTTGTCAGCTGCTTGTAAAGTGTTTGAACACTTTTCTCTGTGGTTTCCTTTTTGAGTGTTCTGACAACAGCTATTAAACATTTTTCTAACCGTTGAGTGCTTTGTCAACATGAAGGGTACACAGGGGACTTGAAACATCGATGGCGTCCAATTCTAGTTCTGTGTGTAATGAAAGGAAAGTCCGGGATCCTTTGTAGTGATAGGAGGGAGGTGAGGGATGAAGGGAGGAGAGGCGAGGAGGAGAGGGATGGGGTAAGAGAGGAAGGGAGGTAGGGAGGGAGGGGATTGAGGTTTAGCATTTTCCCCACTAATGGTTAAGTTTAGGATTGGGAGAGGAGAAGCTGATCCTGGATCTGTACCTAGGGGAAACTTGTGAAATACATACAGTGTGTAGAAAAAAAAAAGAGAATTTAAGTTTTTGTAGCGCTGGTAAACAACACAATGATGACCATGGAGCAGTGATGCTAATATTCTCATTTAAGTTGATTTGATGATGTGGTTAAACACATTTTGAAAGATCTGAAGTAGTTTTTTTGTATATAGTTCATATTATGCTCCTGGGCAGTTTTATAGTAAAGTGTATCAATTATTTTGAATTCCATCTAAATCTGTAAGTTGATGGACATGTAGTAAAACAAATGTGTTTAGAGAGAGAGTCCATTCACTGTGCAATGTTTATTTATTTCTCTGGAACTCTCTCTGGTTGTGGAGTCCCTTCCAAAAGACTCATTAAAACAACATTAATTTGGAAAAACCTCCATTGGCTCGAACATTCAATTCTTATGGAATGTCTTACAGTACACCCCAACACTCTCTCTTTCTCTCTCTCTTAATTTTCTCTCTCTATTTTCTCTCGCATTCTATCTCTCTCTTTTTTTCCCACTCTCTCTTTATTCTCTCTCTCTCTTTCTCTCTTTATTCTCTCTCTCTCTCTATCTCTTTATTTTCTCTCTCTCTCTTTATTCCCCCCCTTTCTAATGCATTATCCAACAACCTTAAGTCAAGCTCCTCTCTCTCCCTCTGGCCCTGTGCTCAGCTAGCTACAAAGAGACAGGGAACAGGGGATAACCGTGGACATGCGGTGAGGTAGTCTGTTTGCTGGACTTCACAACCTCCACAGTCTCCACATCAAGGGACACTCTCTTAGTTGGAACCGACTGGGTCTCTGATGCTGTGCTGCTTTCCTGTGGTTCAGGCACTGCGAGAAGTAAAACCCCACTGACCGGGGTCGGCTATTTTCAAACATGCCGATTTGGGCTCCAAAAGTATTTTTCAGAGAAGTCTGCCTGCCACATTTTAATTGTTTGTTTACTTTCTTGTACATTTACAGTTCGAGCGCACAATGCTATAAAGGTCGACATCTTGGTGGAGACTGTAGTATGCTTACGTTCAATGGAAGTGATAAGGGCAAGTGATAGGGAACCATCTAACATCAGGTTGTAACATCCTCTTAAATGAATTCTACTTACTGGTTGTTCCAGCAATGAAAGACTCTACCATGAGGTCCATCAACAGTGATTGGAAGATCGAGCTTCCTGGAGAGTTCCAGCTGGCCGGCACCACAGTGCGCTACGTCCGGAGAGGACTCTGGGAGAAAATGTCTGCCAAGGGACCCACCAAGACCCCGCTGTACCTCATGGTAAACCTATCATATAGAGAGAGAGGGTGTGTGTGCGTTGGGGGGTTGTGTGTGTCTGCAGGAGGTGTGAGTGTGTGTATTTGTGTGTGTATGTGTATCTGCCTTCCTACCATGCAAATGCATGTTGAGCTGATGCCAAGCAAGGAAACACACCCACCAGCAGCTATTACCTCCCACAGTCTACTCCACATGACAGAGAGATCACAGGGGGACAGAGAGAGAGAGCATGGAAATTGGGCTTCAAAGGGAGGAAGTTGGTGTTAAGTTGTTTAGATGGCCCTCTGGAGGCATCATGTGGTACAGATGTAGTATCTTAATTTGAGCCAGTTTGCTACAGCAGGGAAATAATCCTGCAGCAACAGGAAATGTGAGTTATTATGTGGATTATATTACATTTTTGTAGGGATTGATATATTTTCTGTAAGGGAAAATCAAGTCTGAAATTTCAAAGTGGAAATTACAAACTTCAGAAGCCTTTTTAAACCTAAGATACACTACACGTTTTACATTTCCTGATCAAATTAAGATCATACCACAGGAGGTTGGTGGCACCTTAATTGGGGAGGACGGGCTCATGGTAATGGCTGGAGCGGAATAGGTGGAATGGTATCAAATACATCAAACACATGGTTTGATGCCATTCCATTATTATGAGCCATCCTCCCCTCAGCAGCCTCCACTGGATCATACATCTGTACATCACTGGCAGGGATTATAGGGAATGAATGAATGCTCCCTCTCTATTTCTCTCTCTCTCTCTCTCTCTCTCTCTCTCTCTCTCTCTCTCTCTCTCTCTCTCTCTCTTTCCTTTACAAAGTATTGCAGGATGTGTGGGAGCTTGGGGGAGGCTGTATGTTCTGCTAGAGAGAGCAGGTTAAATGTACATTTGTAATGTGGATCTGGATTGTGTATTGTACTGTTATTTTTAGGAGGGGGGGGGGGGGCTTTGAAGTTAGTGAGGATGACTCATTAAAGAAAAATTGTTGAAGTCTCTTTCCTTCTCTCTCTCTCTTTCCTCGACATCTCTCCTCACTCACTCACCCTGTGTCTCTGAGCATGACCCAGTCTCTCAACCCATCTCTATGGTATACACTATCAGGACACTGTGTCTGAACATAACAAGCCAGTGTTTCTAAAAGTAACTTCCTCTCCCCTAGGTGCTGTTGTTCCATGACCAGACCTACGGCATACACTATGAGTACACAGTGTCTCTGAACGTAACTGAACGTGATAATGTCAGTGAGGAGCAGAGAGCACCAGAGCACCTCTACCTTTGGACACACAGATCCTGGCAAGACTGCAACGTACAGTGTGGAGGAGGTAAGACACACACACTGACACACATCCCAAGGAGAGTCATTCCAGGGTTTCTGATAGCCGTGGGCTCCATGCATAGTGACTCTGAGTCTATTCTAGCTCCTCCCCCTCCCACCCCCTCCAGTTCCCCCCACCCCCCTTCAGTTCCCCCCCACCCCCTTCAGTTACTCCACCCCCCCTTCAGTTCCCCCCCACCCCCTTTCAGTTCCCCCCACCCCCTTCAGTTCCCCCCTTCAGTCCCCTTCCCTAGCTGCTGCTGCTGTCCAGTGGGGTTACATGTTAGATATGGGTCTCTAATCTTGACTGTGGAGCGTCACGTCTGTGCCCCATGCTTATGCACTAATCTGGGGCTGGTTGCCCAGTGCAGAGAGCCCGCCAGGACCAGGGCTCCACATCAAACATCAAACACAGCCCGGCTGGCTGGCTGCCTGGGGCAACGAGGGATGGGGGAGAGGGCAGATGGGCTGTTGTTCTTACACACTCACACGAGAAAACACACAGACAAACTGTTGAGACTAGTGAGGTTGGGTTAGTGGGTTACACCTGGGTGGTGATGATGGAGCCATTTGGCTGGGGCTGAGGTAGAGGGTTGGGGCTTGGAGGCAGGGGTTAGAGGCTGTGTCAGAGGGTTAGATGGACAGACTGTTGGGGCTGAGGTAGAGGGTTGGGGCTTGGAGGCAGGGGTTAGAGGCTGTGTCAGATGGTTAGATGGACAGACTGTTGTGGCTGAGGTAGAGGGTTGGGGCTTGGAGGCAGGGGTTAGAGGCTGTGTCAGAGGGTTAGATGGACAGACTGTTGGGGCTGAGGTAGAGGGTTGGGGCTTGGAGGCAGGGGTTAGAGGCTGTGTCAGAGGGTTAGATGGACAGACTGTTGGGGCTGAGGTAGAGGGTTGGGGCTTGGAGGCAGGGGTTAGAGGCTGTGTCAGAGGGTTAGATGGACAGATTGTTGGGGCTGAGGTAGAGGGTTGGGGCTTGGAGGCAGGGGTTAGAGGCTGTGTCAGAGGGTTAGATGGACAGATTGTTGGGGCTGAGGTAGAGGGTTGGGGCTTGGAGGCAGGGGTTAGAGGCTGTGTCGGAGGGTTAGATGGACAGACTGTTGAGCCTGGGGGGGTGGAGACAAAAAGGCCCAGTGTTGGCCAACTTCTGACCTCTGATCTAGAGCACACCAGACAGGTAGAGCAGGCTCCCACTGTGGGACTCTCAACAGGGTTCACACGAACATACACGCAAACAAAGGCACTCAAACACGTGCATGTACACGCGCACACTCATGCACGCACACACACAGTGGACAGCACACTGCATACATACAGTACATATCTCTTGTTTCGCCTATTCAATTCTCAGTTCATTGCTGAGAATGCAAGTATCTAGAGCTGATTCTGGTGATATTAAAAATAAACATTGAGAAAAACATTTTTTTTAAATTAACTCAGAGCAACGGTATTTTGCCATCATCTAGCAGTAGATGTGAAGTGAATGGATAGGTGGCTAGTTTCTGTCGTTTTAACCCTTAGGTGTAGATTACCTTTACTATAAATTCAACTGATGTTGCATCTCAACCAGCTAAAAGAATTATGGCAAAAATAAGTTAAAAGTATCAGTAGTTTGTACTGCAATTTGCTTTGCACTCATCTCCACGCTATTACATAAATTAGCTGATTTTTTTTAAAGGTTGATTACTTTGTTAAAATCTTTAGTTCTGGACTATAGTAAATCCATCCAATTATGAACTGAAGTAACGCTCAAAGCAAGTCTGGTCTTAATTAGAGTGAAAACAGCACCATGATATCAGCGGTTTGATCACTATCCAGTGACTGATTAGCTATAATGCATTGTTCAGTCTGAATCATCGGTAACATGTCATTTTGCTGTGATAGGAGTTTCAACCTCTGCTGATGAGAGGGTGTGTGCTTGTTTAGGTCTCCACTTTCCTTTGTTTGTCCGTTCACTCGTTTGGAGTGCTTTAACAATGTCAAGGGTAAAGGAGAGGAGGAGATGGGGGTGAGACGTGCCTGGCTGAGTGAAGTCGTCATTCGGAAAAGCTTTAGCATCGCAGCGCTAGCCAGCAGCTAGCGTTTAGCTTGTTTTAGCCAGTTAGCGGTTAGTTTGTTGTAGCCAGCTAGCGGTTAGCTTATTGTAGCCAGCTAGTGGTTAGCTTATTGTAGCCAGCTAGCGGTTAGTTTGATGTAGCCAGCTAACTGTTAGGTTGTTGTAGCCAGCCAGCTGTCTGAATAAGACCAAATGTAGTGAAAGCGGGTGACATGATTTGAACCAGAGACCTTGTGTTGTGAATCTTAAAGGCCCAGTGCAGTCAAAATTACGTTTTTCCTGTGTTTTTTATCATATTGTACAACAGCTGATGAACTAACACTGTAAACGTGTGACCAAGTTTGATCAGTGTTATTTCCTGAAAGTTGTTGGTTGAAAATACAATCTACACAGGACCTTCTAATCAGCCGGGTTTGCATGGGTGGGGTTTCGGCTAAATTAGTTAATAGATCAATAATAAAGAGTTCCAAACCTCTCTGCCAATAACAGCTAATTGTCAGATTTCCCCTCCCCACTCAGACCACTCCCAGACAATCCTAGCAAAATTATTTTTTGTAAAAAGCTAGTTTTGTTTCTTTTTGACCATTTTAATGGAAAACTATTACAAATAGATACTTAATTGTTACCCAGAAATGATTTGATATTAATATAAAAACGGCTGCATTGGGACTTTAACATTGAACAGCTCCAGCCAAGAGGTACGTGCATCGGTTTTGAGCTAATATACATGGTCGTTACTGAATATTAGTTGAATATTTCTAATGCCACAATTTCTAATTCAGACAAAAGTCTTACAGAAGAGTGAAAATGGTCTGTAGCCTGTGCTCTGTGTATGGTTCACTGTATGGTCCTGTGGGGTCACTGGGGTCACTGTGGGGTCACTATGGGGTCCAGTACTGTAAGTTGCTTTGGATAAACGCGCCTGCGATATTGCATATATCAGGGGTCGGCAACAGGCCTGCAAGTGTTTTTTCCCAAGTATTCCCACAAATAAAAAAAGAGACAGTATGTGATCGTGTCTCAATGTAATCAAGGTATGAAATTAATGTTATTTTTTAAATACAATCTCTTTTTGTGCTTAGTTGTCATCAATTTGCAGTGTACAAATGACTAGAATTATGTTATTGCCCCCCGACAATCCGCTCCGTTAACCGTCAAGGAGCCTGTACACAGCGTTCAGAAAACGTTTCCCATCACAGGATTTGCACCCGATATTCCTAAGATGTCCCGGAACTTCCTACGACTTTTGGGACGACGTAGGAACATGAAACCTGTGACATAAATCGTGTAGTGGGAAGCTAGATTTAGTCATTTTTGAGCCATATAGTAAAAACCCATGAGCACTTAACACAATATAACACAAACACCCTAGTCCTTATATACTGTAGTGTACTTAACACAATATAACACAAACACCCTAGTCCTTATATAGTACACTACTTCTGGCCAGAGGGAGGGAGGAAGGATGGATTTTCATAAAGTTGGAACAAAGCCCAGATATCGAGCCCTGCACAAACACGCGTATGCACGTATACACACACACACACACGCATGCACGTATACACACACACACACACACACACACACACACACACACACACACACACACACACACACGCACACAGTAGTCGGGCCCTTACCCAGCAAGTGGTGGTTTGGATAGGGGCCAGCTCAGCTCCAAATATAGGTCTTTAGTCCTCTGAGTTAGTGTTAATTAACTGAGTTTTATTGTGTAATTGCCTTCGCATTAGACCAGGCTAAGATGTAGTTCACTGGAGGGTTATGCCGGTTGAGACAGAGGCTTGAACTGGGGGCTTTTATTGAATCCATGTGTTTTGTGTGTGTAAAACAGTTTTAATGTTTTTTGAGAAAGCATCTCTCTCTCTCTTGCTTCTTGTCACTCTCTTTCACTGTAATTTGTTTGTGTTTGTATACCCCATATTATAAGCGTGTGTGTGCATGTTTGTGTGTGTGTTTCCAGGTGAGAGGAGGACAGTGGTGTCCTGTATGAGGCTGGTCAATAAGAGCATGACTCTAGTGAATGACAGCCTCTGCCACCCAGAGAACAGGCCGTTACCCCAAGTACGACGCTGCAACTCACACCCCTGCCAGTACAGGTGAGACACAAACACATACACACACCACTTATAATCATGGGTATACACACACACACACACACACACACACACACGCGCGCGCACACACACTGCATCAGGAATAGTTGAATGAGAAACAGGAGGATGAAGATATTGCATCATGCTGTTTCTGAGTGATTTATAGAAAAACAGCTCCATTGAGTTCAATTGGCTATAGAAGGAGGATCCAGAATACATGTGCAGTTGAGTGCCTGTCAGCATGCATGTATAGTGTAATTGTTTCATGTCCTACTCAGGCAGAGTTTTACATTAGAGGAACGTGCAGCAGGGAATGTTTCTGAGCTGTACTGCTGATGCAATTAAACCAGTCCACTGATCTCTCTGTTCAAAGAAACTGGGCTGTATCTCAAATGGCACCCTATTCCCTATATAGTGCACTACTTCCATAGGGCTCTGGTTAAAATTAGTGCACTATATAGGGAGTAGGGTGCGAGATGGACGTGGGTTAAAGTGCCTTATTACCTTATCCACATAAAACGCAGAGTGCTGTCTGGCCTATTGAACCGGCCTCCCACTGACTCCCACTAATGTACTTGTATATCACTCAAACTTCTGGCTAGAGACTTTATAGTGACCCTGATAGTGGTCTATGACATATGGCAGTGGTTTTCAAACCTCTCCATGGGGATCCCCAGACATTTCACAATTTTGTTGTCGCTCTGAACTAGCTCACCTGATTCACCGAAACATGGGCTTGATAATTTGTACAAACAACATTTAGGGGGTATATCAGCTATACATATACATACATACATATACACATACATATATAAATACATATACATATCCTTTAAAAAAATATATTTTCCTTTATTACTTTCCAACCCCACCACCCCTCCCCTAATTGGAGTAAAATAATGAACAACAACACTTAGGCCTCTACTTCCAGCTTATACATACTTTATACATTTTATGGACACAGTCAATTTTACAATTATTCTATTTTGTTTGTTTTTACTCCTGAACCACCTCTATCCTCAACCTGTTCGATCATTTTCATGATGTCCATCCGGTTTGCTTCTATATGCCATATCTTTCAAACTGTGCTCTTTCACAAAAGTTCTCAACCTGTAACCTATATACCAAGGCCAGGTCAAAAGTAGTGCACTATACTGTATAGGGAATAGGGTGCCATTTGGGACGTTGCCAAAGACTCCCTGTATTTGGTCGCAGTTGTAAATGAGAACTTGTTCTCAACTGGCCTACCTGGTTAAATAAAGGTGAAAAAAATAAAACAATAGGACCCAGCCCAGTTATACGTTTCTAAGACATACATTGATGTGGATATATCTTGCAGTCTCTTAACCCCTTTGCATTCATTCAGTGGATCAGTCGGCTGCATCTCTACCATATAGGCAGGACTTGTTAGGTACGACCAGAGACTGAATGGAAGTGGACAGTATCAGGGCTGTAAAGAAAGGAAGAGGAGGAGTGATAGAAAAACATGGACATGGAAGCAGAACAGAATGCTGTTTCCACACACACAGAGAGAGAGGGCATGAGAGGGATCCATAGAGACTGAGAGAGATTAGAGTGAGTGTTGGGGAGAGTAAGCATGAAGGAAGCGCAGACAGACAGACGGAGAAACATATAGACAGACGGATAAACATATAGACAGATGGAGAAACATATAGACAGACGGACAGACAGGCAGACGGAGAGACATACAGACAGACGGACAGACAGAGAGACTTACAGACAGACATACAGACTGGGACCTCTCCATCTACTCTTTTAGTTTATAAAAGTTTTCCAGAGGCCCCAGGTGTTTGGCTGTAACTCTTTACGACCTAATTTCACCAGGCTAAGTACTGGTACTGTAAACCCTAAACTCTTTCGCATCTACAGGGTAATGTTCATGAGGCACCAAACAAAGGAAAATGCTCTGAAACGGGAGGGACTACCTGAACTTGGTCTAATAAGAAATGCTCTTTTTCCTTTTCTGTTTCAAAACGTTTTGCTACGATGTGTCCTACTGAACATGACCCAGTGGACTCATCACCATTACTTAATGGGCAACATCATAACGTACAAAAGGCGCTTTGTGGTTTTAATACTAGGAGGATAGTGTGTTAGCTCTGTTTACTGTTATGAATGAGAGTTTATGAGTATTTCAATTGCTCAGTTTATGTCTGTGTTTTGTGTTGCATAGCGAACCACTCCTGTTTAACACAGAGAACACTTAAAGGTCCAATGCAGCCATTTTTATCTCAACATCAAATCATTTCTGGGTAACAATTCAGTACCTTACTGTGATTGTTTTCAATTAAAATGGTAAAAAACACGCAAAAATCGCTTCTTAGCACAGAGCAATTTCTCAAGCAAGAATTTTGTAGAACTGTCGGGGAGTGGTCTGAGTGGGGAGTGGGAAACTGAAAACTAGCTGTTATTGGCAGAGAGGTTTGGAACTCTTTTTCTTATTATTAACTAATGTACTGCCTGGTGATGTCACTAGGCAGGCCAAAACTCCATCCCACCAAAACAGGCTGAAATTTCAGGCTGTATTTTCAAACAGCTCTTACACTAAAAGGGCATTATCATCATGTTCACAACCTCATAGTGTGGAAATATATATAAAACACAGGAAAATCACGCTTTTGACTGCACTGGGCCTTTAATTGTTGACTGCCATGTTGATGAAAAGAGATTTCTACACTTTCATTTCTACAAATCTGCCAACATTGACCTGTTGAACATTTTTACTGTAATCAATTCAATCTGAAAAGACTTTATTGCCATGGAACGTGTTACCACACTGCCAAAGCAAACATTTAGAAACATATTAAAACACATACAAATGATAACACACGCACTCTACACACACGTACACATGGATTTTGTATTGTAGATATGTGGTAATAGAGTAGTGGCCTGAGGGAACACACTTAATGTGTTGTGAAAAGTGTTATGAAATGCAATGTCATATAACTGCCTTAATGTTGCTGGACCCCAGGAAGAGTAGCTGCTGCCTTGGCAGGAACTAATTGGGATCCTTAATAAATACAAATACAAATAATCTCTCTCTATCCCTCTCACTATTTCTGTCTCTCTCACTTTCCCTCTCCCTCTTTCTCTATATCCCACCTCCCTCTCCACCTCTCTCTCTCTCTCTCTCCCCAGGTGGGTGACAGGGGAGTGGGGCCAGTGCTCGGTGACGTGTGGGAAGGGTCTACAGCTGCGTGAGGTGGGCTGTGTGTACCAGCTGCAGAACGGATCCCTCATCCACACACGGGACCTGTACTGCCAGGGGGGCAAACCCCCCGCCCTGCAGGGCTGCGAGGGACGCCACTGCCTCACTGTCTGGGAGGCCTCTGAGTGGTCCAAGGTCTGTTGTGGTGGGGGGGGAGTTTGTATATGCGACTATTCGTGGATACGTGGTTGTGTGTTTCCGCACGTCTGTGTGTGTCCACGTGTCCATGCGAATGCCTGTGTGAGTGTATCTGTGTGTATGAGACACAGAGAGAGAGAAAAAGTAAACCACTTACTTTCCTCAAAGCAATGCAGGATCACTTAGAGCAGTGCAGCAGTAGTACTGCACAAATATGGAGATCTGTCACCTTCTCTCTCTCGCTTCTCTCTCCCTTCACTCTCTTCCCTCGCTCTACTGAAGAGGAGGTGAAGTGGGTTGGAGAGGGGAGCTAATGAACCACCACAGGAGGCTTCTATAATGAGTAACACTCTGCCCTCTCTCTCTCTCTCTCTCTCTCTCTCTCTCTCTCTCTCTCTCTCTCTCTCTCTCTCTCTCTTTCTTTCTTTCTTTTCACTTCATTTTCCTCCCTCTCTTTTGCCTTTTTCCTGCCATCACTTTAATCTCCCTCTCCTTCTCCACCTGCCCCTCCTCCTCTCACCTCATCTTACCTCCCTTCTCCTCCTCCCTCTCCCTCTCCTCCTCCCTCTCCCTCTCCTTCTCCACCTGCCCCTCCTCTCACCTCATCTTACCTCCCTTCTCCTCCTCCCTCTCCCTCTCCTCCTCCCTCTCCCTCTCCTTCTCCACCTGCCCCTCCTCCTCTCACCTCATCTTACCTCCCTTCTCTTCCTCCCTCTCCCTCTCCTCCTCCCTCTCCCTCTCCTTCTCCACCTGCCCCCCTCCTCTCACCTCATCTTACCTCTCCTCTTTTTATTTTCTTCTTCTCCTTTTCCCTCCCTCTCTCCCTCCTGCCTCTCTCCCTCTCCCTCCTGCCTCTCTCCCTCTCCCTCCTCCCTCTCTCCCTCTCCCTCCTCCCTCTCTCCCTCTCTCCGTCCTCCCTCCCTCCTCTCCCCAGTGTTCTTCAGACTGTGGCAGTGGGATCCGTAGGAGGATAGTGAGGTGCACCAACCCCCAGGGGAGATGTGACCCCCTCTCTCAGCCTGCTGACCAGGAGCCCTGTGAGGACCACTCCAAATGTTATGAGTGGAAGACTGGGGACTGGTCCAAGGTATGGGCCATACTCTCTCTCTCTCTCTCTCTCTCTCTCTCTCTCACACACACACACACACACACACACACACACACACACACACACACACACACACACACACACACACACACACACACACACAGTCTATCTCTCTCTGTCTATCTCTCTCTCTCTCTCTTTAATCAAATATCTATTTACAGAGATCTCCCATGTGGAGAGGACTCTCACCCCAGATGCCCCCTTCCAATTGATTAATCCCTCCCTGTGACACAGTGGTGTAGGTGATGCCAACTTGGTGCCAACTTGGTGCCAGTCCTGATGTGGGCATCTTGACAGATAGCCCGACTGCACCTGCATCGCTGTCTGCCTGCATTCTATATGGCACCCTACTCCATTTATAGTGCACACACACACACACACACACACAAGCACACACACACACACACACACACACTCTCTCTCTCTGCTGGAGGAATGGACTAAGGCACCTTGGCCTCTGTTGCCTCATCTCTCCTTCACTCTGCCCTCACACCTTCCCAGCCACCACTCTCTCCTCCCATCTGTCTAACTAGGGCAGGGCAGTAGAAACAGGCTCATGTCCATTTCAATTCCTGTGGGTGAGAAAGGACATGGGGAGTGTAGTTTAATTCCTGAAATGTAATTGACGTCCTTGTCTGCTGTGAGGGGAGAGGTGTCTTCAGTTACACCCGTACTCGTACTACACACAGACACATGTGGATATGAAGGAACACACAAACATACGCACGCACGCACCCACACACACACACTCTCTCTCTTCCCTCTACTCACTGCACCACACTTTTAGGGCAGCAGAGACGCACACACACACAGACACACACACACACACACACAAGGTAAAGTCCTCAGACCGGGATGGTACACACAGGCAAACCTCCTCATTAACACTTTGAACTACAGTAGGCGCCAGTCGGCTACTCTGAGACTGCATCCCAAATGGCACTACTTTTGACCAGGGTGCCATTTGGGACGCATCCTCCGAGCTGAACTATGCTCTTGTCTGCTCGGCTCTGGGCAAAAAGAAAACCCTCCATTTACAAAACATGTTCAGTAATCATTCTGTTTGTTTGCTTGTCTCTGTAGAGACATCCTGAGTGATTGTAACCTCAACTAACTCATTCAGCTGCTCTGTTCTGTTCTGTAATGTACTGCCAGGAATTAAGAGACCAGTATCTTAGTTAATACATTGACAAATTGTCCAGATATCCTCCCCAAAGGGGAACTAAATTACTACTATATGGACGGTTACAATACTCCACACAGAATAACATGCTATTCCGCTTTACTAATCCAATAGAGACAGGAGCAACACAGTATAATACTAATGGGAGACAGCGATATACATACAGGAAGTGTACAAACAAACAAGGACAACATATACGCTATATGTGTCACGATCGTCTTCTTGTGAGATATTGGACCAAGGCGCAGCGTGTGCAAAATACATCTCTTTATTTTGGAAGAGAGAAAAACACGAAACCGAACACTATCCAAAACTTACAAAACAACAAACGACCGTGAAGCTAAATAACGTAAGTGCACAGACAAGCAACAAACGTACAACATAGACAATTACCCACAAACACATGATGCCCATGGCTGCCTTAAATATGGCTCCCAATTAGAGACAATAAACCACAGCTGTCTCCAATTGAGAACCAATCTAGGCAGCCATCAACATACAAACACCTAGACAAGACATTACCCCATTAAACCTACAAACCCCTAGACAAACCAAAACACATACTTCACCATGTCACACCCTGACCTAACTAAAATATTAATGAAAACAACGATAACTAAGGCCAGGGTGTGACATAACCCTTCTACAAGGTGCGAACTCCGGGCGCACCAGCATAAAGTCTAGGGGAGGGTCTGGGTGGGCGTCTGTCCACGGTGGCGGCTCTGGCACTGGTCGTGGTCCCCACCCCACCATAGTCACTACCCGCTTTCGTAGCCTCCTCCAAATGACCACCCTCCAACTTAACCCCACTGGATTAAGGGGCAGCACCGGACTAAGAGGCAGCCCCGGACTAAGGGGCAGCACCGGACTAAGGGGCAGCACCAGGATAAGGGGCAGCACCAGGATAAGGAGCAGCACCAGGATAAGGGGCAGCACCAGGATAAGGGGCAGCACCGGGCTAAGGGGCAGCACCGGACTAAGGGGCAGCACCGGACTGAATGGCGGATCCTGGCTGGCTGGCTCTGGCGGATCCTGGCTGGCTGGCGGATCCTGGCTGGACGGCTCTGGCGGATCCCGGCTGGACGGCTCTGGCGGATCCTGGCTGGACGGCTCTGGCGGATCCTGGCTGGACGGCTCTGGCGGATCCTGGCTGGACGGCTCATGGCTGGCTGACGGATCTGGCTGCTCATGGCTGGCTGACGGATCTGGCTGCTCATGGCTGGCTGACGGATCTGGCTGCTCATGGCTGGCTGAAGGATCTGGCTGCTCATGGCTGGCTGACGGATCTGGCTGCTCATGGCTGGCGGAAGGCTCTGGCTGATCCTGTCTGGCGGAAGGCTCTGGCTGATCCTGTCTGGCGGAAGGCTCTGGCTGATCCTGTCTGGCGGAAGGCTCTAGCGGCTCCTGTCTGGCGGAAGGCTTTAGCGGCTCCGGTCTGGCGGACGGCTCTGAAGGCTCATGGCAGACGGGCGGCTTAGCAGGCTCAGTACAGACGGGCAGTTCATGCAGCGCTTGGCAGACGGACAGTTCAGACGGCGTTGGGCAGACGGGCAGTTCAGGCGCCGTTAGGCAGACGGCAGACTCTGGCCGGCCGAGACGCACATAAGGCCTAGTGCGTGGTGCCGGAACTGGTGGTCCCGGGCTGAGGACACGCATCTCAGGGCTAGTGCGGGGAGCAGGAACAGGCCGGACCGGGCTGGCGACGCGCACCGTAGGTTTGGTGCGAGTGGCAGGAACAGGCCGGGTCGGGCTGGCGACGCGCACCGTAGACTTGGTGCGGGTGGCAGGAACAGGCCGGACCGGGCTGGCGACGCGCACCGTAGGTTTGGTGCGAGTGGCAGGAACAGGCCGGGTCGGGCTGGCGACGTACACCGTAGGCTTAGTACGTGGAGCAGGAACCGGCCGGGCTGGACTGGCGACGCACACCGTGGGCTTGATGCGTGGAGTAGGAACAGGCCGGTCCGTACTGGGAACACACACCACTGGCCTTAACCGGGGATCAGGAACGGGCCGGACCGGACTGGTAACACACCTCAGTCTCTTACACCGTGCCTCAACTGCTTCCCTCCCTCTACTCGCCAATGGCTCCCGTAAACCGGTAGCCTTCTCTCCACGTCTCCCTGTGGCAGCCTCCTGCTGCCCAGCCGCCTAGCCATGTGCCCCCCCAAAAAACTTTTTGGGGTTGCCTCTCGTCCCTCCGACGATGGCCCTGCTGACGCCGTTGCTCCTCTCTGTCGCCTCTCCACTGTTTCACTCCATGGCCGTCGATCCATCCCATCCAGGATTTCCTCCCAAGTCCAAGACCCTTTACCTTCCAAAATCTCCTCCCATGTCCAGACCCTTGGCTCCTGGACACGCTGCTTGGTCCTTTGGTGGTGGGTAATTCTGTCACGATCGTCTTCTTGTGAGATATTGGACCAAGGCGCAGCGTGTGCAAAATACATCTCTTTATTTTGGAAGAGAGAAAAACACGAAACCGAACACTATCCAAAACTTACAAAACAACAAACGACCGTGAAGCTAAATAACGTAAGTGCACAGACAAGCAACAAACGTACAACATAGACAATTACCCACAAACACATGATGCCCATGGCTGCCTTAAATATGGCTCCCAATTAGAGACAATAAACCACAGCTGTCTCCAATTGAGAACCAATCTAGGCAGCCATCAACATACAAACACCTAGACAAGACATTACCCCATTAAACCTACAAACCCCTAGACAAACCAAAACACATACTTCACCATGTCACACCCTGACCTAACTAAAATATTAATGAAAACAACGATAACTAAGGCCAGGGTGTGACAATATGGGTTACAACAAATTACAGGTTATACAAAGGCCTTAAAAGACAAACACGTATTGACTGTTTTTACAGCTTTCTTATTCTAAGAATGTAGAATGATCTTAATGTACTGCTCAAACTCCTTATAGAAAACAGGGAAGAGTTGTTTTTTATTAGTGCATTTAAATGAATATGAATGAATATGAATATGACATTTTTCCATTAGCAAAATTACATTTAAGAGGTACATTTTTATTTCTTTATCCTTGTTATAGTTAAGGAAACCGAGCAGTACATTCTCCCATAATAAACAAAAGTCATCAAGAATATTGCCAATTATAAATCTACAAATATCTTGCCATCATCTTTTTACATGTAGACGGTGCCAAAATAAATGCCAAAAAGTTTCTGGATGCTCATCTCAAAAAGTACAGTTAATGTTTTGAGTTTCTTCAGGTAATGAATCGCAGGGTAATACTTATGGATCATTCTGAAAGAGACCTCTTGGAACTTGTTAACAAGCAGGTATTTGTGTGGTAATAACCAAACATTTTCCCAACAGATATTATTAACAAATGTATTCAAGTAAGTTGTGACATAAGGAGTAGATATAATATTGTTCTCTCCTACTGCACGTATTGTTCTCTCCAACTGGACTAAGCGAGGGTATCTCAAGAAGGGGAGGTCTTGTTACACCTCTAAACAGCATGACAGTTCCAGAAGGAATAACATCAGACTGCAAACTCTTTAGGTGTAACAGGGAGATTGTAAAGAGATTTAAAACAGCTTCAGAATTGAGTAACATCCCTTCTGCATTAAAAAAGTGACTCACCAGTAGGATATGATTATCAACCCACTTCTAAAAAAAACTAAGACTTGTTTCTATACAAAATATCCGTATTGTTCCAAATTAAATACCTGTGTGGGGAAAAATGATGTTTATATATTAATGACCACGCTAAGAACACTTGAAAAGCAGATCATTTTGTAGGAATCGTATCAATGTTAGAGTTAGAAAGCAAACAAAAATTGAAGCCACCAAAACAGGAGAAGATATAATGAGGGATGAAATTCCAAATTGAAGTTGGATTCGTTAAGAAATATTCAGCCCAATTTACCTTAAAGTATTAGTCAAAGTAGTCAAATCAAACAAAATGTACCATATTCATATGCGTCCATAACGACAGATTTCCTAATATAATGTGTATAATTGTTCCAGATAAAGTTGAAAAGCATCTGGTCAACTGCTTTACCTATTGTGTTGTCAAGATGTAGGGACTGAGCTGTGGAAGTACGTCTGCAGATACCCTCAGCTTTAGAAAGCAATACTCAACCTTTCAAGGAGGAATCCCTCTGCAACAATTGGTTCAACTTCTTTTTGAAATTTAAAAAATATATATAATGGGATTGAAGTTTAATGAGCATCTTTCCTGTTGATTGTTAGATATGGTAATCCCAATGTATGTTACTCTTTCCTTGACTGGAACATTGCAGATAGAGGGTATCACACAGTCTTTAACAGCAAACAATTCACACTTATTAAGGTTTAAGTGAAGACCAGATGCTTTGGGAAAAATATGGTAACACTTTGTTTGGATGGTCCAGCTGTAGATGCTCTACAGACTATCAACAGTCTTATCAGTAACATTTCAACTAACTATCTACTAACCCTGGCTCTAACCCTACCCCTAACCGTAAACCTTATCCTAACCCTAAACTAAACCGTTACCCTAGCCCTTACCCTAACCCTTATTCTAAACCTTACCCTAACTGTAACCTTAGAAAGCAGTAGCTTATCATAAGATAGTCAGTTGCTATGCAACAGATAGTTTGTTGGTAGTATGACCATCTGTAGAGCATCTACAGATGGACTATGCAAATAAAGTGTGACCAAAAATATTTATCACATCGACTGCTCTAGGAATCTGGTCAGCATCTCTCAGAAAGAGGGTGGTGTCATCTGCACGCTGACTTATAATAATAGCTCTGTCAGCAATGGAGATCCCTTGTATATCGCTGGATTTAATACAACTTGTAAGAAGTTGTGTTGCAAGATCAGAATAGTCAATAAGGTCTAACACCAGTTGGATATTATTAGATATACAGTATGTCTATTCCTCATGAACCTGACTGGGTCTCCTCTATAATTTAGTCCAATACTGCTTTCATTCTTTTTGCAAATATAGAGGCTAATATTTTGTAGTTGTTGTTGAGCAGACCGATTGGATGCCAATTATCGAGGAGAAGCAAGTCTTTCTTGGGTTTAGGGATGAATGTAATCAGACCGTGAGTCAAACTGGGAGGGAGAGCATTATTGTGCTATGTATTTTCCTAAAGCGGAGTGAATAGTGATTTTAGGGATGGTGACAGTACTGTATCAAGGCTAGTTGTATGTGAAAAATGGCTTAATGGTTAGAGGGTACGTCATTATCACAAACAGTTGTTAAAGCACTGTATTCAGGTAGTTCATTATAATAAAGACTACTCCAACTCAAAGCACAGTGAAGTGATTTGCATTGTATGGATGTAACCTGCCCATTCCAACTTAGTTAACACTAGTGTTATCTGACAGTCTTTCCCAAATCTCTCCTCGATGAACCCCAGTTCCACTTATTCCAGCACTAGCTGATTCAACTAATCAAGGGCCTGATGATTAGTTGCCCAGTCAAATCTAGTGTGTTAGTTTGCTTGTAAAATCAAATAAGTGAAAAGGCTGGGTTGTACTCGAGGAACGGTATTGGAAACAGGTTTACCGAACTGAAGATCTACAGCGCGTCTCCATTTCACAGTCTTAAAAAACAGAGACGGTCTGTTTTTGACATCATTTGGCCTCGCTACCGAGTGTCATGTTCAGCTGCCTGATACAGGTTCAGATCTTATTTCACCATTCTAACAGTTAAGGTTGGGATCGGGGAGAACGCAATCTGATCCTAGATCTGCAATTCTATAGGAGGTTTTACAGCCCACTTCCAACCCGGGGCGCCAGGTCTAAGTCTCGGGGTCACTACAGCAGGTCAGGGGGAGGGTCATTAAATCTCTGTCCCTGTGTGGAACTGGAGACAGGGAGTGTATGTTTCCCCCCAGGATGCTGAGAAAGGTGCGTCCGCCCCTCTCCTCTGCCCTTATTTAACCACAGATCTAGGATCAGATTGCATTATTTCCAATCCTATCCATAACTTTTTGAATGTATCAGTGGCTAGGGGCAACTTCTACCTATGACTCCACATGAGGGAATAGGATTACATTTCTCCCTGAAACTGATCTAAGGTCCGTTTTGAGTTTCTGTCCCTGATGCTTAAATTCACACTCACACACACACACACACACACACACACTCACACACACACACACACACACACACACACACACACACACACACACACACACACACACACACACACACACACACACACACACACACACACACACACACACACACACACACACACACACACACACACACACACACACACACACACACACACTGTTAGTAATAAGTGCCACTTCATTCAGGAGCACTACAGCAAGGCAGTTAACCCCCAACAACAGCTTCTCCCTGGGCGCCGATGACGTGGGTGTTGATTAAGGCAGCCCCCAGCACCTCTCTGAAGACACATTTCGGTTGAAGGCATTCAGTTGTACAACTGACTAGGTATCCCCCTTTCCCTTTCCGCTAAAGCAAAGCTATTCTCTAAGCTAAGAAAATACATGGACACGCCACTTCTAAAATGATATTGCATCAGAGAGCACCTGATGTAGAGCAATTTACCACAGACTGAGATTTCAAATGTCATCTCTTTCCAGTTATATGAGAATCAGATACATACTGTATAGACGCATTTAGACCCATAATATCACAATATCACAATACAGTACAGCTTGAAACACGCAAATGGATGCAAATTGCAGTGTCTTGTCTAGCCGGGAAAATGTTATTGCTGTCATATCATGATCCTACGTAGCTCAGTTGATAGAGCATGGCACTTGCAACATCAGGATAGTTGGTTTGATTCCCGTGATCATCCGTACGTTAAGAAACAATTGTTATGCACACATGACTGTAACTTGCTTTGGATAAAGTTGTCTGCTAAATGGCATAAAATAAAATATCTGGAGAAGTTGAGTACTTTTGAGTATTTTCCTACCTAGTCATTGTCTCGATCCTTCTGAAGGATCCATTCTAGAGCCAACCTCTTTGTTAGGGCCACAGGCTTGTTATAGGCTGGTCCAAACACAACCTCTACCTCCCACTGCTCTGCGGTTGGCTGATTGGTTCAACCTCTACCTCCCACTGCTCTGGGGTTGGCTGATTGGTTCAACCTCTACCTCCCACTGCTCCGGGGTTGACTGATTGGTTCAACCTCTACCTCCCACTGCTCTGGGGTTGGCTGATTGGTTCAACCTCTACCTCCCACTGCTCTGGGGTTGGCTGATTGGTTCAACCTCTACCTCCCACTGCTCCGAGGTTGACTGATTGGTTCAACCTCTACCTCCCACTGCTCCGAGGTTGACTGATTGGTTCAACCTCTACCTCCCACTGCTCCGGGGTTGGCTGATTGGTTCGACCTCTACCTCCCACTGCTCTGGGGTTGGCTGATTGGTTAAATCTCTACCTCCCACTGCTCCGGGGTTGGCTGATTGGTTTAACATGGTGATGGCTCCCTCTATCCATAGCTTGAGGCTCCACCATATTTCCTACACCCAGCCGTTTCCTTTAGATCTGCAAACACAGAAGAGGTATATAAGTTAGAGGTTGCTTCTGGACCAGAGTCCAACTCCTTGTGTGTTAGGCGAGTCAGTCATTAGTAATTCCCTAGGACTTCATCTTTTAAAGACTTAGTGTGCGTCCCAAATGGCGCCCTATTCCCTAACTCTGGGGCTGGGAGAGAGCTGGGGACGGGGCTGGGGAAGATGGGGTTGGGAGAGAGCTGGGGAAGATAGGGCTGGGAGAGAGGTGGGGATGGGGCTGGGGAAGATAGGGATGGGAGAGAGCTGGGGATGGGGCTGGGAGAGAGCTGGGGATGGGGAAGATGGGGCTGGGAGAGAGCTGGGGATGGGGCTGGGGAAGATAGGGCTGGGAGAGAGCTGGAGGTGGGTTTCACTTTACACCATGCCACCCACTTTCTGTCTGAAAAGTTCTATGTCACATTCCTGATGAAAGGACGTTCAGGTGCCAGCTTCTCGGTCAGTTTTTCATTTTGGAAATGTAATAACAGGAAATCACTGTCGGCTGCCATTTAGTGCTGGGCTTATATCTTTGTGTGTTGTTCTGACCCTGTGCTAATTGTGTTACTCCCACCCCTCTAACCATCCATAATGTATTACCTCATTTTCTCTCCTAATTATGTTAAAGGGAAATCTGGGATTGGTTCATCCATTTCTGGAATTTTAAACTAATGACTCAGATAAGTTGTGGGGTGACCATTGTTGTTGTTCTTTGAATCCCAGGTTGCCCCTTTAAAGTCCTCAAATTACTCCTCTGTCCCACTCCCCCAACGCTGGACAATATACTGACCGGCTCTCCTCATCTCCTCTCCTCCCACCACTATCAGACCATAAGTCTATTAGCATACAGTGGGGCAAAAAAGTATTTAGTCAGCCACTATTTGTGCAAGTTCTCCCACTTAAAAAGATGAGAGAGGCCTGTAATTTTCATCATAGGTACACGTCAACTATGAAAGACAAATTGAGAAAAATAAATCCAGAAAATCACATTGTAGGATTTTTTATGAATTTATTTGCAAATTATGGTGGAAAATAAGTATTTGGTCACTTACAAAGAAGCAAGATTTCTGGCTCTCACAGACCTGTAACTTCTTCTTTAAGAGGCTCCTCTGTCCTCCACTCGTTACCTGTATTAATGGCATCTGTTTGAACTTGTTATCAGTATAAAAGACACCTGTCCACAACCTCAAACAGTCACACTCCAAACTCCACTATGGCCAAGACCAAAGAGCTGACAAAGGACACCAGAAACAAAATTGTAGACCTGCACCAGGCTGGGAAGACTGAATCTGCAATAGGTAAGCAGCTTGGTTTGAAGAAATCAACTGTGGGAGCAATTATTAGGAAATGGAAGACATACAAGACCACTGATAATCTCCCTCGATCTGGGGCTCCACGCAAGATCTCACCCCGTAGGGTCAAAATGATCACAAGAACGGTGAGCAAAAATCCCAGAACCACACGGGGGGACCTAGTGAATGACCTGCAGAGAGCTGGGACCAAAGTAACAAAGCCTACCATCAGTAACACATTACGCTGCCAGGGACTCAAATCCTGCAGTGCAAGACGTGTCCGCCTGCTTAAGCCAGTAAATGTCCAGGCCTGTCTGAAGTTTGCTAGAGTGCATTTGGATGATCCAGAAGAGGATTGGGAGAATGTCATATGGTCAGATGAAACCAAAATAGAACTTTTTGGTAAAAACTCAACTCGTCGTGTTTGGAGGACAAAGAATGCTGAGTTGCATCCAAAGAACACCATACCTACTGTGAAGTATGGGGGTGGAAACATCATGCTTTGGGGCTGTTTTTTCGGCAAAGGGACCAGGACGACTGATCCGTGTAAAGGAACGAATGAATGGGGCCATGTATCGTGAGATTTTGAGTGAAAACCTCCTTCCATCAGCAAGGGCATTGAAGATGAAACGTGGCTGGGTCTTTCAGCATGACAATGATCCCAAACACACCGCCCGGGCAATGAAGGAGTGGCTTCGTAAGAAGCATTTCAAGGTCCTGGAGTGGCCTAGCCAGTCTCCTGATCTCAACCCCATAGAAAATCTTTGGAGGGGAGTTGAAAGTCTGTGTTGCCCAGCGACAGCCCCAAAACATCACTGCTCTAGAGGAGATCTGCATGGAGGAATGGGCCAAAATACCAGCAACAGTGTGTGAAAACCTTGTGAAGACTTACAGAAAACGTTTGACCTGTGTCATTGCCAACAAAGGGTATATAACAAAGTATTGAGAAACTTTTGTTATTGACCAAATACTTATTTTCCACCATAATTTGCAAATAAATTCATTAAAAATCCTACAATGTGATTTTCTGGATATTTTTTTCTCATTTTGTCTGTCATAGTTGACGTGTACCTATGATGAAAATTACAGGCCTCTCTCATCTTTTTAAGTGGGAGAACTTGCACAATTGGTGGCTGACTAAATACTTTTTTTCCCCACTGTATATTAGAATATCATTCAGATAAGCTGCTGATTCAATTGTGGTGTTGTTGTGAGTTATGAGGAATTCATGCCTCTACAGGGAGGTGGCTCTGATATTAGAGCTAGGCTGCATCCCAAATGGCACCCTATTCCCTATATAGTGAACTACTTTTGACCAAAGCCTTACGGGCTCTATAGGGGATAGGGTGCTGTTTGGGACACAGGTGGGAGTCTTGCTGTGATTGTGTCCCCATCAGCTTGTCTCATAATTAAATAAATGTTTCAGATAATGTTCTCTCTGTCTCTTTGTTTGTGTCTTGGTTTGTTTGTTTGTGTTTGGCAGTATGTGTGTGCTTTCACTGTGTGTGTGTGTGTGTGTGTGTGTGTCTCTCCAGGGCCTTAGCTCATAGACTTATCTCATTGTGCGGAACACTCTTGATCATGTTCATCAGTGATATTAAAAGCTCAGTGAAAAAACCCTCTGAGAATCATTCCAATCCAATACCCATCGAGATGGGGGATCATGATAATCGGATCGTTTTAGCTCTGTGTCGGCTGGTTCATGTCCTCACAGCAGTAAGGAGAGAGCAGTGTCAAGTCAACAAGTCCTTTGGTAGAACACAGAGCAGTTTACAATAGCTATTGAAATGGCTTCCACTAATTGCCTCTGTGATGTGAATAGTAAATCTGCCCGCTTGAATCGAGGGCCTGGGAACCATTGTTGTTCAGTGTTAATCATTGGACGAGGCTATAGCTGTTGGCTGCCAAGGCACAGGCCTGTGTACAATGGGAATCCGTTGTCTGTCGCCTCTGGTGTTTCCTAACTTAGAATACCAAAGTCCTCTTTCTTTGGCCCCATTCCATCTTGGTTTCTCCTAGCCCCTTACCTCCAGCCCCTTACCTCCAGCCCCTTACCTCCAGCCCCTTACCTCCAGCACCTCACATCCAGCCCATTATCTCCAGCCCCTTCTCCAAACCCCTTGCCTCTAGCCCCTTCTCCAAGCCCCTTACCTCTAGCCCGTACTCCAAGCCCCTTACCTGTTCGTTCTTCACAGATCTGATTGGTTTGGATAGATCAAATCAAATCAAAGCAGGTCTAAGCTATATAAAAAGCCAAAGTGGTGGTCACAGCTATAATGTTACTTAGACCTATCTAGTCCTTTCAGATCTGTGATCACTGAAGAGGTAGGAGCTAGGGGAAGGGCCTGAGGACAGAAATGGATCTTAGCCTCGGAGCATATATTACTACTGAGACAAAGTACTCTGGCAGGGATATTTGGGACTCCTAAATCAGTCTATTCAAACATAGAACACAGCCTCCATCTGTAATTAGTCCTGTTAGGGATTATCTCAACACTACTATATACCACACTACACCCTTATTTGTTATTTAGGTCCAGCCTCTTCTCACATTCGGTCATGAAGTGGGCTCTGGTCACAAGTAGTGCACTATATAGGGAGTATGGTGCCATTTGGGGTGCAGCCTAGGTCTATGGAAGATTACATTTACTTAAAATGTGAGGGGTAAAAGTATTAGGCAGTGATTATGTCCTAAAAAGACTAGGACATAGACATTGAAGATTGTTACAATTGGCTCTCAATGCCAACATACTTCCTCTCGAGTTTGGAAGAGAAAGTAACTCAAGTGATTGGGTCTTTCCAGTGCTCGTCATCCTGTGGGAAGGGCCTGCAGTCCAGAGTGGTCCAATGTATGCACAGAGTAACGGGTCGCCATGGTAATGACTGCCCCGTGGTGTTCAGACCACCCACCTACCGGCCCTGCCACCAGGAGGCCTGCAATGATAAAGTCAACGTCAACACCATCACCTCCCCCAGATTAGGTAACCTAGTGTGTGTGAGAGAGCGAGAGCGAGAGCGAGAGAGAGAGAGAGAGAGAGAGAGAGAGAGAGAGAGAGAGAGAGAGAGAGAGAGCGAGAGAGAGAGAGAGAGAGAGAGAGAGAGAGAGAGAGAGAGAGAGAGAGAGAGAGAGAGAGAGAGAGAGAAGAGAGAGAGAGAGAGAGAGAGAGAGAGAGAGAGAGAGAGAGAGAGAGAGAGAGAGAGAGAGAGAGAGAGAGAGAGAGAGAGAGAGAGAGAGAGAGAATACATAAGTGGGTGCACACACACTTAGTATATGTGTGTACTGTGTTTCTCTGTCTGTTGACGTGGCCCTTGTTCCTCTGTGCCCCTGTTCCTCTCCAGCTGCTCTGACCTACAAGTGCACAGGAGACCAGTGGACTGTATACTGCCGTGTGATCCGAGAGAAGAATCTGTGCCAGGACATGAGATGGTACCAGCGCTGCTGCGACACCTGCAGAGACTTCTACGCCAACAAAACACCCCGCAAGAGTTAATGATCAAAGCACTCGCACACATACACAGACAGACAGACAGACACACACTTCACTTAGTGCTATGATTTTAGATGCCTCTGTAACACTTTACTTAAAGCTTGCGGGTATAATGCTTTATAAGTGGTTATAAGCATGGATGAGCCTTTATAATGTGTTATAATAAGGCTTATAATATGATATGTCTCTCTGTGTATCAGCATGTTAACCGACTCAAAATGGCTGTTATTTATCCTGGATCAGGAGATGACACAAATATATTCTAAGGGTCTCATGGCAGGTCTTTATGCCGGCAGGCTTTAAGTAAAGTCTTACTGATGTTTTTACAGAATTATTCATATTCTTATTATTAATTATAGGACAATCAATTTTGGGAAAGAAAAGTAGAAATGAGTGCAGAGACCATTTCAAGTGGGATCATAAGCTTGCAGT
Organism: Coregonus clupeaformis; assembly: GCF_020615455.1. Taxonomy (NCBI): domain Eukaryota; kingdom Metazoa; phylum Chordata; class Actinopteri; order Salmoniformes; family Salmonidae; genus Coregonus; species Coregonus clupeaformis. The sequence continues at coordinate 6,501,230 of NC_059223.1, read as the reverse complement.
GTCATGAAGACTTGAAAACCTTTTACTTGTTTTATTGCTGTAAACCAAAGCGAGGGACTTCGAAGTCTGGAGGGTCTCTCGGTAGGTAGCCTGTCACGTCAACGTTTGTTGTACAGTATGATTTAACATTAGCGTTAACATATGCGATAACACTTTATGTGGATAGTCCATTGTTGTCAGATTGTCTATAGATGCTCAGTGAACTATCAAAACATGTCCGATTTTCAAATGCACACGCCGAATCTAAGAATACAGCTAGGGTGGCTGAATATGAGTAATTGTATGTTACTTACATAGATAGAATGTACGTACATCACAGGAGGCTGGTGATGGGGAGGGCTGCTCATAGTAATGGCTGGAATGGAGTGAATGGAATGGTATCAAACGTGTGATGTGTTTGAAACCATTCCATTCATTCCGTTCCATCCATTACTATGAGCCCATCCTCCCCAATTAAGGTGCCACCAGCCGCCTGTGTACATACAGTACTTACACACATACATTGAAAGTACTGTAAGTACTTTGTTATTGCATGTTAACAGAGGTGCAGTTGACATGTAATAAATCCAAATGGTAGTTTGTACGTAGTCTGAGCATGTACATCTGTAGGGGACTATCCAGATAAAGTGGGACCACATATTCTCTTGTGTTTAGTTCAGCTGGCCCTGTATTCACCAAGCCACTGGCTGGACACTCACTAGACTGGGCCAAGAGAGCTGGGCCGTGTTCATTAGGCACCAGATGGACTGAAACAGGTAGGGACTCCCTGGACTTGTTCAATAAGAAATGCTCATTTTCTTTTTCCGTAAGAAATGCTCATTTTCTTTTTCCGTTGCAACGTTTTAAAAAGTTTTCCGTTGTGTGCTTTAATGAACACGACCCTGGTTTCCTCTCTTAGGGACAAACCGTAACTTGATGAATTGCGATAATGTGAATTTCGCATTGACATCAACGCATAAGCTACGCAGAAGTCTGGGTTACACGTTTGGATCTCAAGTTAGGATTCGTCCCTTAGTTCCACGATAAACTATGTGTACTTGCGTTTTGTTGTTGTTTTTTGTTGATGTCATTGTCATTTTTTGGCGGTTGTTGTTATTTAAAACTAGCCAGGAGCCGTTTTAAGGTACTGTAGTTCTACATTGAAATGATCAAGCTAACAATAGGAGACCCACTATTCCCTAGGCTCACCTGAAGGGCTTGGACAGCCCATGTAGCATCCCATCTCTCTCCTGTGAGGAACCAATGGTAGAGAGTGCAGTGCCGGGGGTGTAACTTAAGAGAAGATGAGATGTATCTTAAGTTACTGTCATCCTACAGTTAACCACATACAGTGTATTCAGTATATGTGAGTCGAATGCACAACTATGCTCCATCAACCAACTGAGCTATCCATCTGAACATTGATCATTTACACCTTACGGTGTCCATGTTAGGACAGCCACAATATCAGCAGAACTTAAATCTCAGCAGGTTGAAGCAGGTTGCAGCTGTATTGTTAGGTTAATTGTAAAACAAAAATCACTGTGTCACATGTATGTCTTTGGCCCTCCCTTGGTGCTTGAGGTGTGCATCATGATGTACGAAACATGACGGAAACTAGACTCTGGTTTCAAACTTTACACTAACTCCAAACCTGGTGCTTGTTAACATTTCCATACATCATGAAATAGAAATTGGTTTTAACTATTAAACAGCAATTCAAACACAATGTGAGGCCTACACCGATTTCAACAGCTTGCCCTCGTACATGAGCGTGGCAAACGTAGACGTCACAAACATCAAAATGTAAACATTAATGGAGGCAGCTTTATGTTTGCTACAAAATTGTGGTGCAGTAGATAACTGACTGTAAATAATGTCATTGCTTCGCCCAATAGTTACCTAGCTAGCTAAAGTTATTTACAGTTAGTTAGCACCGGCATTCTTTCTCCAAAAATAACGAAGTGTCTTCAGTTGTGTTCACGTTTTACAGATTATGATTTAAAGGGGTAATCTGCAGTTTCTACATACATTTTTTTTACTTATAAATGAATGATATGTACCATTTGATTATTGAATAATATAACTTATAAATGCCTCATGAGCTTAGTTCAACTGTCTTACCCCATCAAAACTCAAAATGCTTGTTTTACTCCAATGTTTGTAAACAAATTCAATGTAAACAAACACTATAAAGCTTCACAACATGATTAAAACTATCAGTTTTAGATCATGGATGGTCAGTCCTTGCATCCATAGCTCGGTCTATGAATTTGAGAGTGGTTACATTTCTCCAGCCTTTTTTGATTGTTTTAACTGCTGATTGCCGCTTTAATCCACTTTCCAAGCGTATTATGTAACATTCAGTTATGTAGTGTATATCTATGGCCCTGGCCTAGTTCTCTTGGGTCTTGGAGTTGGCTGAAGCAGAAACAGATCTAGAGTTACCAGGCTATGTAGTGTATATCTATATTTCTGGCCTGTTACTCTGTGGTCTATGGAGACCACCATGACTAATCAGTTAGCCCCCAGGCAGAGACCCTGGCCCCCAGGCAGACCCCAGGCAGAGACCCTGGCCCCCACGCAGACCCCAGGCAGAGACCCTGTCCCCCAGGCAGAGACCCTGGCCCCCAGGCCTGGCCCCAGTATTGGAATAAAAGCTGATATGGGTCCTGGTTAGAACAGAGAAAACTAACGGCCCAGCTCTCAGAACTCCTGAGTCCCATGTTCCCAACCCTCCAGAGCAGGGAACCATTGATCAATCAAACATTCTAACGTGGTACTGTTTACCTACGTGTTCAGAACATGTAGGACGGACGACCACCCTGGCTGTTCCGTGTGTGTGTGTCATACCCACACACACAGTGCAGTAATCGATGCATGTCTCTGTGGTACGAGCCGTCAGTGGTGAGGTCTTCATTTAAAAGGTCACACTGTTCACACATTGAAGACAGCCTTGCAAAGAAAACAACACAGTTAAAGACATGCTCCGGTACTTTGGCGAAAATAAAGTATTTTTTAAACCTCACGCTTTGGGCTGGATGTGTCAATGTGTAGATCATACATGCATAATCTATGAACAGAATTACTGTCTTGCCTCAATTAGCCAGAAATTCGTAGTTTGAAAGTGACTGTTTTCTTGAAGCTGTGCCAAGCCATTTTCACGACATTTCCCCCCTCGTGGGCCAGCCTCCTAGCAATTTGAGTTCTAGACAATAAGCTTCAGCCCCTTGCATTTGAGTGACAGCTAGCAAGAGGCCTGCCTAGTTATTCAATTAGGTTGAATGGCGGGCCCAACGGCTCAGTGGACATAGCAGTGAAAGAGCGCGAGAGAGAGAGAGAGAGAGAGAGAGAGAGAGAGAGAGAGCAATGACGTGGTGCACATATCTGCACATACTGTATGTGACATGGTACGCAATTACTACTTTTGGCTACTTTTGGCTCATGAGTGTTACTTTCAGAACTACTGGCTAAAAGTGTACAAAAGTACCGGAGAATCTCTTTAAACAGCTGAGACCGGCCCATAGAGTTAGACAGATGACACATATTTGCATTGTTGCCATAATGGCTTCTGTGACTGAAAAAGTCCCACCAAGTGGACTACTTAAAAAAGGTGCAACTCCTCAATGGTGCTGTCCATGCTAAAATAGGCTTTGTGGCATGTGGGCCCTCTATAAAACTCTATGTCCCGGCCTGCTACTTTATGATACTGGTTACGGATAGAGGAGCCGATGCATCTTGTTTTGAGACCATTCTAACTTATGCCTAGACCCTGTGGTTGTGGCTATGGAGACCCTGTGGTTGTGGCTATGGAGACCTTGTGGTTGTGGCTATGGAGACCCTGTGGTTGTGGCTATGGAGACCCTGTGGTTGTGGCTATGGAGACCCTGTGGTTGTGGCTATGGAGACCTGGTGGTTGTGGCTATGGAGACCCTGTGGTTGTTGCTAGGGAGACTGTGAATATACCATACAGGTGCAGTGGGGATAACACTTGTTAAAAAGGAGGCTTGACCTCAACTGTGGCATCACATTTCAAAGTTCTGACCCCTTTCGGTGTGTGTGTGTGTTGAATAGAGGCCTCAGTCCTGGCTCTACAGACAGCCTATGGGGTTTGAGTGGTGCTAATTTACGACATAATTCACTACTGTGGAATCCAACTTTGTTTCACGTTCTCTGTATTGTATGTTTCTGCTGTTGTTGTTGTTGTTGCAGTTTTTTTTTTTTTTTGGGGGGGGGTTATTTAATACCGAAAAGTAGCTGCTTTTTTATGCGTAATTGTTACAACCTGCTTCAACTGCTATGTTACTGATATAGTGCAAATATGCTTAAATATTCCTGTACTGTACGTTATTGTAGTTGCACATATGTTTGGTACATAAATTGCCACTACAAGTATTTTATGGTGCTGATTAAAATAAGTTTTGAACTGTTAATACTTAAATAAATGTGTTGTTTTACAGGGATTTAACCATTTTAGTTATTTTTGTTACTGTGCCTTATAGTCAGCCTATACTTGTACTGTTATACAGTGATACTCCAAGATTCACAGACAAATACAACCTTAACAGAAATCTGAGTACAAATCTGAATGATTGGAAATATATATATTTTTCAAGTCTACTGTAAGTTGATTCGTTTTATTTTTTACATAATAAAATGTGATTTTACATGGAGACTAATATGATGTTATGTTTCTGAAAATTATTTTCTTATCCTCTTTTCTTGTGTTGTTAAAACATCTGACTTTAGAAACAGTTAAAATGGGTTCATGCAGAACCAACATCGGACAGAAAAAGCTTCTGCAGAATTCTAGGCATGAAAGCTTCCGCAGAATTCAATGAGAGAGCGTTGGCTGAAGTCTTGAATGAGAAAGCTTCAGCAGAATTCTATGAGAGAACGTTGGCAGAAGTCTTTAATAAGAAAGGCAGCTTTAGCAGAATTCTATGAGAGAACTTTGGCTGAAGTCTTAAATGAGAAAGCTTCAGCAGAATTGTAGAACGAGAAAGCGTCAATCGAATTCTAGACATAAAATCTTCAGCAGAATCTATGAGAGAACATTGGAAGAATTCTTAAATGAGAAAGCTTCAACAGAATTCTAGATATGAAAGCTTCAGCAGAATTTGACTAGAATTATACGAGACAATGTTGGCAGAATTCCATAATGAGAAAGCTTCAACAGAATTGTAGACTTAAAAAGTTCAGCAAAATTCTGAGAGAACATTGGCAAAAAAATTTAACAAGAGAGCTTCAGCAGAATTGTAGAATGGGTACGCTTTAGCAGTAATCTACAATGAGAAACCATTGGCAGAATTGTAGAATGAAAAAGCAACAGCAGAGTTCTAAAACAAATAAGTTTTGGGAAAGGCACACCAGCAGACTTGTAGTATGTTCATGCCTTGGTGAGTCTGTTTTCATAGTCAGTATATTCAGATATTCACTCTGACAGTCATACATATCTACTGCTCACTTCAGCATCACCATGAATATATTCAGTAATAGTCAGCAGAACGGACAGAAAAAAATGGCTCTAAAATCCAAGGTATTTATCATAATCCAAAATGGCGTCACTATACAATCTGTCATTACATTGTGTAGAACACCGTGATATCTGATAGATGATGTGATGAGCAACAAATTGGGCTAACCATTTGTATTCCAAATTATACACCCAATATGTCTGCCAGTCCACCCAACACAGTTCATGTATAGCACTAAATGACAATGTCTGTTCTACTCATTCTAACTCTATACCAGGGCCACTTGCTGGGTTAGAGGATGACGAATGGCCATCTGGCTCGCTCTCGTTAACGGCTCCGAGTTGGTGGGAGAGGATAAAAGGGAAGGTTGCGTTCTCTCTCTCTTTCTCCCCCTCTCTGTGATGAGTGTGAGGTGCAATGTGATGATACATCTCAGGACACAGTAAAGGTTGAAGCGTGTTCCAGCCGCTTCCTGTGCACTTTGACCCCTCCCTCCATGAGGACCTGCTCCGCGGTTTTCAGATATTTTATCGTTCACTGGCTCATTCCACAGCCTCTCTCTATCTCTCTCTCTGTCAAGCAGGTTGAAAAGTGGTGATAAATGTTCTGCCTGTCAGACTTGGTCCCTCTCAGGAGTGGCTTTTCCAGAGGCTCAAGGATATGTCTGCTGTTTCAGAGAGACTCTCCTCGTTGGCAGATCGTACTGTTATTAACCATTACAGTAATCAGAGGCAGTTAGTTGTTAAAACATGGTGCTGTGGCCACAAATGGGTAGTTAAAAGAGGCAGTACGTGTGTGTGTGTGTGTGTGTGTTTGTTTCAGAGTGATCTGAGTGTGGTAGGCTGGTGGTAGTCTTGTGTGGTTATGAGGTGTAGATAGTATGGGAGGATAATAATAATAATATGCCGTTTAGCAGACGCTTTTATCCAAAGCGACTTACAGTCATGTGCGCATACATGTTTACGTATGGGTGGTCCTGGGGATCGAACCCACTACCTTGGCATTACAAGCGCCGTGCTCTACCAGCTGAGCTACAGAGGACCAGGATGGAAGGAGGGAGAGAGAGAGGGAGAACTGATGTGAAAGATGAGTGGGGCTGATTTGTCAGTTAAAAGACTGTATGATATACCAGTTCTGAAGGATCATGTCATGCAAAATCTCCTCAATTACCCTCTGGACACGCCCCCTCTCCTTCCAGCTCACCACACCTGAACTCACTCTGCTAATCTCAAGTCCTCTCCCATTCCTCTGGTAGAAAGCAGCTTGTGTTCTCCTTAGTGTTTGTGGTGGCATGGAGCGGCCCGAGTCCTTATTCCGGTTTCTTTGTTGTGTGTACCCGACTCCAAAATAAGTACCTTTTCTGTGTAGGGAGAATTGTATGTTTATTACCAATTAGACCATTTACACTGTCTACAAAACATTAGGAACTGCTCTTTCCATGACATAGACTACCAAGGTGAATCCAGGTGAAAGCTATGATCCCTTATTGATGTCACTTGTTAAACCCACTTCAATCAGTGTAGATGAAGGGGAGGAGACAGGTTAAAGAAGGATGTTTAAACCTTGAGACAATTGAGACATGGATTGTGTATGTGCCATTCAAAGGGTGAATGGGCAAGACAAAATAATTGAACAGGGTATGGTAGTAGGTGCAAGGCGCACCGGTTTGAGTGTGCCAAGAACTGCAACGCTGCTGGGTTTTTCACGCTCAACAGTTTCCCGTGTGTATCAAGAATGGTCCACCACCCAAAGGACATCCAGCCAACTTGACAACTGTGGGAAGCATTGGATTCAATGTGGGCCAGCTTCCCTGTGGAACGATTTCTATATCTTATAGAGTCCATGCCCCGATGAATTGAGGCTGTTCTGAGGGCAAAAGGGGGATTCAACACAATATTAGGAAGGTGTTCTTAATGTTTTGTACACTCAGTGTATATGATACTTAGAATACTTCCTTTGTTGTCTGAAATATCTATATCTCTATATACAGTGGGGAGAACAAGTATTTGATACAATGCCGATTTTGCAGGTTTTCCTACTTACAAAGCAGGTCTGTAATTTTTATCATAGGTACACTTCAACTGTGAGAGACGGAATCTAAAACAAAAATCCAGAAAATCACATTGTACGATTTTTAAGTAATTAATTTGCATTTTATTGCATGACATAATTATTTGATACATCAGAAAAGCAGAACTTAATATTTGGTACAGAAACCTTTGTTTGCAATTAGAGAGATCATATGTTTCCTGTAGGTCTTGACCAGGTTTGCACACACTGCAGTAGGGATTTTGGCCCACTCCTCCATACAGACCTTCTCCAGATCCTTCAGGTTTCGGGGCTGTCGCTGGGCAATACGGACTTTCAGCTCCCTCCAAAGATTTTCTATTGGGTTCAGGTCTGGAGACTGGCTAGGCCACTCCAGGACCTTGAGATGCTTCTTACGGAGCCACTCCTTAGTTGCCCTGGCTGTGTGTTTCGGGTCATTGTCATGCTGGAAGACCCAGCCACGACCCATCTTCAATGCTCTTACTGAGGGAAGGAGGTTGTTGGCCAAGATCTCACTATACATGGCCCCATCCATCCTCCCCTCAATACGGTGCAGTCGTCCTGTCCCCTTTGCAGAAAAGCATCCCCAAAGAATGATGTTTCCACCTCCATGCTTCACGGTTGGGATGGTGTTCTTGGGGTTTAGACCAAAAAGCTCTATTTTTGTCTCATCAGACCACATGACCTTCTCATTGACCAGGTCCTGCCGTGTAGTTCTGGGCTGATCCCTCACCTTCCTCATGATCATTGATGCCCCACGAGGTGAGATCTTGCATGGAGCCCCAGACCGAGGGTGATTGACCGTCATCTTGAACTTCTTCCATTTTCTAATAATTGCGCCAACAGTTGTTGCCTTCTCACCAAGCTGCTTGCCTATTGTCCTGTAGCCCATCCCAGCCTTGTGCAGGTCTACAATTTTATCCCTGATGTCCTTACACAGCTCTCTGGTCTTGGCCATTGTGGAGAGGTTGGAGTCTGTTTGATTGAGTGTGTGGACAGGTGTCTTTTATACAGATAACGAGTTCAAACAGGTGCAGTTAATACAGGTAATGAGTGGAGAACAGGAGGGCTTCTTAAAGAATAACTAACAGGTCTGTGAGAGCCGGAATTCTTACTGGTTGGTAGGTGATCAAATACTTATGTCATGCAATAAAACGCTAATTCATTACTTAAAAATCATACAATGTGATTTTCTGGATTTATGTTTTAGATTCCGTCTCTCACAGTTGAAGTGTACCTATGATAAAAAATTACAGACCTCTACATGCTTTGTAAGTAGGAAAACCTGCAAAATCGGCAGTGTATCAAATACTTGTTCTCCCCACTGTATATATATCTATCTCCTGAGTTCCATAGATATTGGTAATGTCCTTGTTTGGTTAGCATGTTTGTTATGCTTTATGTTTCTCCTTAGTTATGGCACTTTGTCTTGTATACTAATGTGTTGTAGCTATCTCCCCTTTGTATTTCCTTCAGACCACAACTTGTATCACAACCTTACCTGCCGGCCTTGTGAGCCATCAAATCTCCCTCCTATTCCCCATCAAGTCTCCCTCCTATTCCCCATCAAATCTCCATCAGATTCCCCATCAAATCTCCATCCTATTCACCATGTGCTCCTGTGTCCTAGTGTTGTGTCTTGTTCGTTTAGTACTAAAATAACCAAAACTGGAAACCTTGTCTTCAACCATAATTCATGCTTAAATAATAGTGGCAACATATAGTGGCAACATCACTCCTCAACCTAGCCTAAGATACAGTTCACCCTGGTCCATTCTTTATGGTCCTTTGAGATGGATTTGATGGCTGTTATGTGTCCGGAAGAAGACAATCTGGTCTATGGCTCACACAAGGAACAAAGAGTATGTGGACAGCTCCAACAGCTCATAGAACTGCTAGGCGCAACCCATCTGACTTCAGCATCCTGATGCACCTGGTTCAGCAGAAACCCCCTTCCAGAACCAGCAGTCCCTCCAAACCTTCTTACCGGCGCCCCCTCAACCTCCTACTGCCCAAGCAACGGCACCAGCCATCCGTGCCTCCACAGCAAACGACCTGAACAACTCCAAGGAGCCACCCTGGCTTCGCATCAAGGGGCCACCCTGGCTTCGCGTCCAGGGGCTAATCTGGATTCGCATCCAGGGGCCAATCTGGCTCCGCGTCCAGGGGCGAATCCGGCTCCGCAACCAGGAGCTGAGCCGGCTCCGATCCCTTCAAACCCCCTTCCTGTGGTTAACGTGCCAACCACTCCTCAACCCAGCCTAAGAAACAGTCTACCCTAGTCCTTTCTTTAACAGGCATTATGGGTTACACACACACACACACACACACACACACACACACACACACACACACACACACACACACACACACACACACACACACACACACACTCACACTCACACAGGGAGGATGGTAGCTATTCGTTTCTACAGTATATATCCCCAGTGGAGTAGATCTGTTAATGGACTCTTTCAGTTCTGTAACTGTTCTCCCAAGGGGCCCGACTGTGTCTGTGGCTGGTGGATGGAGATATCTGAGGAAGGGTTCTTTGTAATGTCTGGTATGGAATAAATGGAACGGTATCAAACACATAGAAATCCTGTTTCATACCTTTCCATCCATTCCAGCGATTACGATGAGCCTGTGCTCCTTGTGGACACAGTTAGCCTGGGTTCCCATGTGTTTCTGCTTTAAGGGCAGATCTGAAAATGTTGTTCCAGCAGCATTGTTTGCAACCGCTGTATCGGTGGTGTACCACAGAGGAAGCGCACTGCATTGATTTAAAACTAGATTCATTTATTGGAACTTTGAAATGTATTTTCATCATCAGCAGCATCATATTTATCTTAATATATACACTTTAGCAGAAGTTTTTATCCAAAGCTAGTGACAGTCATGCATGCATACATTTTCATATGGGTTTCCCCAGCGGGAATCAAACCCACAATCTTTGCTGAAGAATTTGAAACAAATGTGCAGAATCGGGGGAAATAAATAGTAAAGCAAAAAGTGACAGTGATTTAGTTATTCTAGAATGTCAATGTCTGCGTCGCAAATGGCACTCTACACAATTTTTTCACCAGAGGCCTATGGACCCTGCTCAAAAGTGGGGCACTATATATGGAATAGGGCGCCATTTCGGGTGCAGGCAATGGCTCCTGGTGGTGGTCTGTCTAATATAACTGGACAAGTATTGTAATAATGCTTGGTGGTATTGATAATCTCTCCATGTAGGTGGTGCTGATCAAAACTGTGGCTAGGGACTGGGGTGAGTTCCTGTCGCTCTCTACAGACTACTATGTGTATGCATGCGTGCCTGTTTGTGACAGATAGAAGCTGAATTGTATTCAGCATGGTGGAACTCTCCTGTCTACTTCCATTAATGTCCCTATCAGATTTAGATGCCCCCTTAACCCTTTCCTCACGACTGTTCCTGTTATTTTTTCACCAGTCTGGGGTGCAGTGCCTAGGTGCATATCTAGGATCAGCTTCCCCTCCACCAATCCTCACCTTAACCATTAAGAGGGGGAAATGCAAAACTGACCCAAGATCAAGTGTCTAGGGGCAACTTCACCCTACTCTTTTCTTCACCAGCATATTGTTCATAGTCCTCCTTCCTGAGTATCAGAATCCACCTAACTGTGTCTGGCTGAGTTTAAACAGGCAGCCCAATTCAGATCTTTTGCCAATTATTTGCATGTCTAATACCTACAGTACCAGTCAAAAGTTTGGACACACCTACTCATTCCAAGGTTTTTCTTTATTTTTTACTATTTTCTACATTGTAGAATAATAGTGAAGACATCAAAACTATGAAATAACACAGATGGAATCATGTAGTAACCAAAAAAGTGTTAAACAAATCGTAGCTGTCTATTTACCACCACAAACCGATGCTGGCATTAAGACCGCACTCAATGAACTGTGTACGGCCATTAGCAAACAGGAAAACGCTCATCCAGATGCCCAGTGATACGAGCCTACCAGACGAGCTAAACTACTTCTATGCTCGCTTCGAGGCAAGCAACACTGAAACAATCATGAGAACATCAGCTGTTCCGGACGACTGTGTGATCACGCTCTCCGTAGCCGATGTGAGTAAGACCTTTAAACAGGTCAACATTCACAAGGCCGCAGGGCCAGACGGATTACCAGGACGTGTACTCCGAGCATGCGCTGACCAACTGGCAAGTGTCTTCACTGACATTTTCATCCTCCCCCTGTCTGAGTCTGTAATACCAACATGTTTCAAGCAGACCACCATAATCCCTGTGCCCAAGAACACTAAGGTAACCTCCCTAAATGACTACCGACCCGTAGCACTCACGCCTGTAGCCATGAAGTGCTTTGAAAGGCTGGTCATGGCTCACATCAACACCATTATCCCAGAAACCCTAGACCCACTCCAATTTGCATACCGCCCCAACAGATCCACAGATGATACAATCTCTATTGCGCTCCACACTGCCCTTTCACACCTGGACAAAAGGAACACCAGTGTGAGAATGCTATTCATTGACTACAGCTCAGTGTTCAACACCATAGTGCCCTCAAAGCTCATCACTAAGCTAAGGACCCTGGGACTAAACACCTCCCTCTGCAACTGGATCCTGGACTTCCTGACGGGCCGCCCCCAGGTGGTAAGGGTAGGTAACAACACATCCGCCATGCTGATCCTCAACACGGGGGCCCCTCAGGGGTGCGTGCTCAGTCCCCTCCTGTACTCCCTGTTCACTCATGACTGCATGGCCAGGCACGACTCCAACACCATCATTAAGTTTGCCGATGACACAACAGTGGTAGGCCTGATCACCGACAACGATGACACAGCCTATAGGGAGGAGGTCAAAGACCTGGCCGTGTGGTGCCAGGACAACAACCTCTCCCTCAACGTGATCAAGACAAAGGAGATGATTGTGGACTACAGGAAAAATAAGAGGACCGAGCACACCCCCATTCTCATCGACGGGGCTGTAGTGGAACAGGTTGAGAGCTTCAAGGTCCTTGGTGTCCACATCACCAACAAACTAACATGGTCCAAGCATACCAAGACAGTTGTGAAGAGGGGACGACAAAACCTATTCCCCCTAAGGAGACTGAAAAGATTTGGCATGGGTCCTCAGATCCTCAAAAGGTTCTACAGCTGCACCATGGAGAGCATCCTGACTGGTTGCATCACTGCCTGGTATGGCAACTGCTTGGCTTCCGACCGCAAGGCACTACAGAGGGTAGTGTGTACGGCCCAGTACATCACTGGGGCCAAGCTTCCTGCCATTCAGGACCTCTATACCAGGAGGTGTCAGAGGAAGGCCCTGAAAATTGTTAAAGACTCCAGCCACCCTAGTCATAAACTGTTCTCTCTGCTACCGCACGGCAAGCGGTACCGGAGCGCCAAGTCTTGGTCCAAGAGGCTTCTAAACAGCTTCTACCCCCAAGTCATAAGATTCCTGAACATTTTTATTTTTACTGCTGCTCTTTAATTATTTGTTACTTTTATTTCGTATTATTTGATATTGTATTTTTTTGTGATTTTTTTTGGTATTCTTTCTTAAAACTGCATTGTTGGTTAAGGGATTGTAAGTAAGAATTTCACTGTAAGGTCTACACCTGTTGTATTCGGCGCATGTGACAAATAAAATTTGATTTGAAAATATATTTTATATTTGAGATTCTTCAAAATAGCCACCCTTTGCCTTGATGACAGCTTTGCACACTCTTTGCATTCTCTGAATCAGCTTCGTGAGGTAGTCACCTGGAATCCATTTCAATTAACAGGTGTGCCTTGTTAAAAGTTAATTTGTGGAATTTTTTTCCTTCTTAATGTGTTTGAACCAATCAGTTGTGTTGTGACAAGGTAGGGGGGTATACAGAAGATAGCCCTATTTGGTAAAAGACCAAGTCCATATTATGGCAAGAACAGCTCAAATAAGCAAAGTGAAACAGCAGTCCATCATTACTTTAAGAAATAAAGGTCAGTCAATAAGGAACATTTGTTTTGCTCAGAATTTTTAATTTTTTTTGGCACGATCTGCCATTGCCATGACAACCACCCCAAGTTAAGGAACAGTAAAAGTAAATGAGCATTGCATCTTTGTGCTACTTCAGAGGCTACATCAGTGTGAATGCGTACATCTGATATGGGTCACATGTAAAACTGTGTGTGTACAGTCAGAAAAAAAAGATCAGATTTGGGTCTCTGTCTGTGTCTGAAGGTGGGATAAAAGGTAAGGGAACTATTTTCCCACAGCTGCGAGGAGACATTTACCAACTAGCCCCTACACACACTGGTGAGGACACACACACACACAGGTCCTGGCAGGCAGCTTGGGATGGTCATATGCCATCATAATAAGTGTGGAAATTGGCCCTACATTAGTGAAGCTGACAGAGTTGCTGACACAGAGGGCGAGAAGAGAGACGCTGACGCACAAGGTCACTTAACTGGAATCCGCCTCACACAGCAGTGTGTGTGCGTGTGTGTGTGAGAGAGATTGGTAGTGTTTGTGTGTGAGAGAGATTGGAATTCTGTGTGTGTGTTTATTTATTTGTATTTTTAGTTTCTACATGTTCATTGCTTCTGCAGTGCTTGGTTTCCGGGGTTTAGGCCAGATATTTGTAACTACTGATTTTAAATACATTTGATTTTATCTATCTTTTCAAGCCTCTGAGCTAACTGACATTCTATCATTGAGCGGATTAATGAATCCATATATATTATTGTAACTGTAATACTGAGGTTCACATGCAACATCCCCTAAGCATAGGATTCATTATGTGCTTGTTGGTATGATGGACAGACAGACTGATGAAGGCTGATAGACAGACAGACAAAGGCTGACAGACTGACAGACAGACGCCATTCATTTACAGTACGCTGCTCTCTCACACACACACACACACACACACACACTTGTGTGCGTCAGCTGTCTTTTGATGTGTGAAGGAGGACGCGAGGGAGTCTAGGGTTTGGTGGCTTTTCAGAGAAGGTTGACAGTGAGCAGCAGGGGTTTCTCTCTCTCCCTCTCTCTCTATCTCTGTGTCTCTCTCTCTGTGTCTCTCTCTCTCTGCTCTCTCTCTCTCTCTCTCTCTCTCTCTCTCTCTCTCTCTCTCTCTCTCTCTCTCTCTCTCTCTCTCCACCCTCTCTCCCTCTCCCTTGTCATGTGTGCTTCATTTTCATGTCTCCACAATGTATGCTGTGCCGGCATGCCTGGCTCTGCTTAGTCTTACTTTAAAGTTGTATGTTAGACCTGACTGATTTCAAATAGAAATGTGGGTTCTTTCTCATTGAAAGCAGATCTGATAATCAGTAGATCATTTTTATGGGAGCCATTTTCCTGTTGCAAAGACACCTGCACTGTGTGCTAACATACTGTAGGTGAATTTATCATCTGTAGCACGATTTATGTAGTAACAAACAATTTCCATACATTTGGGAATTGTAGAATGTTAGAAACCATAGGAGGTTGTCAGTTAAGCACTGCACTGCCCTGTTCTGGCTGGACAGTCCTGTAACAGTATGTCATAGCTTCACTCCGTATAGCAATTAACACCTCCATTCTGTGGGGAGAGGGAGGAGGGAGGGAGGCATGGGCTGGTTGAGGGATGTGTTCCTTCTGTCCCTCCGCCTGCCTATCTGTGTGTGTATTTCAACATGAGGACACTAGCTGTACAGGAATGTCCACGCAGTACAGTGATATTGCAACTAACTGGGTGACTTTAATTCCTCCAATCCCACGCTGGTAATGAGGACCAGGTGCCCTGTGGAGGAGAGGAGATCGAAACCCAGCCAGCCGTGACTGTCAAAACACTCTGAGTGATGATATCACACACACACACACACACAGCCTGCAGATCTATTGCACCTCTTTCCACTCTCCTGACACGCCACTCAAATGACAAATAGCCCTTCAGACAGCTCTCTCTCTCTCACACACACACACACACACACACACACACACACACACACACACACACACACACACACACACACACACACACCCCTCAGGTGACAGACTGATGAATTAGCCCTCTCCTTCCCATGACAGAATCAGTTTTTTCTTTTCAGTGTTCATATACTGTAGAGGCAGATTCAAAGTTGAGATTCACGCACTTAAGACCCACCAGTTTGGAGAGGCTTTTAAAGTGAATACCTAAATCATGGCACGCTGCTGTACATGTCTGACCTGACTGTTGTCTTACCTGACTTATCTTACCTGACTGATGTACTTGTCTTACCTGACTGCTGTACTTATCTTACCTGACTGCTGTACTTATCTTACCTGACTGCTATACTTGTCTTACCTGACTGCTATACTTGTCTTACCTGACTGCTGTACATGTCTTACCTGACTGCTGTACATGTCTTACCTGACTGATGTACCTGTCTTACCTGACTGCTGTACATGTCTTACCTGACTGCTATACATGTCTTACCTGACTGATGTACCTGTCTTACCTGACTGCTTTACTTGTCTTACCTGACTGCTGTACATGTCTTACCTGACTGCTGTACATGTCTTACCTGACTGATGTACCTGTCTTACCTGACTGCTGTACTTGTCTTACCTGACTGCTGTACATGTCTTACCTGACTGCTGTACTTGTCTTACCTGACTGCTGTACATGTCTTACCTGACTGCTGTACATGTCTTACCTGACTGCTGTACATGTCTTACCTGACTGTGGTACTTGTCTTACCTGACTGCTGTACTTGTCTTACCTGACTGCTGTACATGTCTTAACTGACTGCTGTACTTGTCTTACCTGACTGTGGTACTTGTCTTACCTGACTGCTGTACTTGTCTTACCTGACTGTGGTACTTGTCTTACCTGACTGTGGTACTTGTCTTACCTGACTGCTGTACTTCTCTTACCTGACTGTGGTACGTGTCTTACCTGACTGTGGTACTTGTCTTACCTGACTGTGGTACTAGTCTTACTTGACTGCTGTACATGTCTTCGTAGACCTATGTCTTTATGTGTTTGTATTGATTTGATCTGAGGTTTGTGTCTGAGTTGTTTGTGGGTCGGAACAACACTAATACTGTGTTGTGTATGTGTGCTACTTCATCAGTTCCTCTTGGTTTGGCTGAACCTCTATTTATAATACACAGTTGTGACAGGCAGAGCAGGGGTAATGAATTGTTCCTTTTTCTTGATGCAGAAAATTGAAAGTGGAGTGTTCTCTAAGGGTGGGCACTATAAAGGGAATAGTGTGCCATTTGGGATGCAGCCTAAAAAAGTTTAATCAAAATATGACTAATAGTGTATTTGATGGAATCATTAGTTGTAAATCAGCAGTGTTTTACCCTCTCTTTCGACCAGCCCAGACCAGATATCCCACCGTCAACAATAAATATGTATTCCAACCGCAGTAGATTTATTATTTGCTTACTGAGGCCTCTGTAGGAGTGTTTGCAGAGCTTAATGATACCAGCGGGAATAGAAGAAAATAGCATGCTTCAAATATCCGGTAAGATAAATCTGTCTTACACACATTAACACACATTTTATTATTATATATCAGCATTTTGTGTTTTCTGAAGATGCAATCAGAAACTGGTATTTGTGCATGCTGTGTGGACAACTTTGTGGTTGTTTTTAAGTATGACCTTCCAGAGACCTTCCATTGTACATTTCCATTTCAGACAGTTGTTCAGCAGACCCCCTTGCCTAAAGAGACTTACTAAAGAGCATTAAAAATGGACGATGACTCAACCACATAATAACAAAGCCAATTAAGTGTTAGTAAAAATCACTAGAATAAAATAGACTTTGTTTATAGCTTGGGATTATGTCATGCAAACAGACTCATATAATATGTGTCTGGGTTGTTTGAAATGATGAGACAGAGCAGAATCAGATATTCTCATCAAAACACAAATCAGACTATTCTCATCAAAACACAATCAGATATTCTCATCAAAACACAATCAGACTATTCTCATCAAAACAGAAACAGACTATTATCAAAACAGAATCAGACTGTTATCATCAAAGCAGAATCAGACTATTATCATCAAAGCAGAATCGGACTATTATCATCAAAACAGAAGCAGATTATTATCATCATCAAAACAGAATCAGACTATTATCATCAAAGCATAATCAGACTATTATCATCAAAACAGAATCAGACTATTATCATCAAAACAGAATCAGACTATTATCATCAAAGCATAATCAGACTATTATCATCAAAGCATAATCAGACTATTATCATCAAAACAGAATCAGACTATTATCATCAAAACAGAATCGGACTATTATCATCATCAAAACAGAATCAGAGAGTCAGATGAAAACAAAGTGATATTCTAACCGACATATGATGAGTGAAAAAGAAAATCACCATGGTTACATCTCAAATGGCACCCTATTCCCTACATAGTGCACTACTTTTGACCAAAGCCATATGGTCAAAAGAAGTGCACTAAATAGGGAATAGGGTGGAATTTGGGACGTAGCCCATGTCTGTAGCCAGAACACAAACCAGAACAATAGTCATCAGTTCTCATCATTTACGTCTTACATCTATTTCAACCTCACAACAAAAATGTGCAAATGAACTGCACTACATGGGGAATATGTTGCCATGTGGGACACAGACAGATATAGATCAATAGAATAGAAGTGTGCTGTTTAGATAGCTGTTAGTGTTCATTACCTTTCTAACTGTGTGTATGTGTGTGCGTGCATGTTTACACAACTGTTCATTCTTTCTCAAAAAAGATTACAGATCCAAATTAGCCTTTTGGCTAAATAAAAAAATTTGCACACTTACAGAAATGTTGATTAATGTGCATTGTTGCTGCCCAATGACTGTAATAAAATGAAGTACAAACGTCGCTATTTGTTTTTCAGACGGTCATATTCATCAGCGCTCAATATCCAAGAAAAACAATCACAATCCTATAATATCTCCTTGTTGTTAAGATTTTAATCAGCCTCGATCTCAGTGTAAAACAGGATAAATGGATTGGTGTTGTGTGCAATTTGTTGTTTGAGATTTATAGTGTCTATCACAGGAAGTGGCAGCTGTGGCCTTTCGGGTGTTATGGCTAAATGTTATTCCCCGCCAATCTGGCTGCCATTCAGTGAGAGATAAGATGCCTGATCAACAATACATCAGGGTATTAGATGTTATATTGTCCGCTGGGGTGTTTCCTCACCTCTGGTGAACCCATCAAGATGTGGAGAAGAAGTTGCATTTCTACTTGATTTGATGGGGATACACTCTTTGAAAGAAAGGTGCTATCTAGAACCTAAAAGGGTTCTTCGGCTGTACCCTTTGAAGAACCCTTTTTGTTCCAGGTAGAACCCTTTTAGGTTCTATGTAAAGCCATATCCACAGAGGGTTCTAAATGGAACGGAAAAGGGTTCCACCTGTAAGCAAAAAGGTTATCCAATGGCGACAGCCGAAGAACCCTTTTGGAACCCTTTTTTCTAAGAGTGTAGCCTACCTTAAGAGCTGAAATGAACCTATCTCGCTCTCTCTCTCTCTTTTCTTCAGTCTGAGAGAGTAAAGAGATGTGTGTCATATTGCCTCTGGTGACAGGTAACATTTTTGAGTTAGCACTCGATGGTTGGGCTGCGGCCAAATCCACAGCCATCAATTTACATTTTAGTCATTTAGCAGATGCTCTTATCCAGAGCGACTTACAGTTAGTGCATTCATCTTAAGATAGCTAGGTGGGACAACCACATATCACAGTCATAGTAAGTACATTTTCCCTCAATAAAGTAGTTATCAGCAAAGTCAGAGCTAGTAAGGGGGAAAAAAGTAAAGTGTGAGTGTTGGTTCATGAAAGGGCCAAGAGACCAGAGGTGGCAGAACGGAGTGCGCGTGTTGGGGTGTAGGGTTTGAGCATAGCCTGAAGGTAGGGAGTTCCTCTTGCTGCTCCGTAGGCAAGTACAATCACACACAGACACACATTTATCACCGCAATAGCCAATGTAAGCATCCTGATACAAAAGGCCAGTAGTGCATCACACTTCTGATGATGTATCAGTTGAGTTACTCCAACACAATGACCTGTAAATACTAGGATGTAACTACTGAAATATACCACACCACTGATTTCTTCAGTCCTGAGTCGGACTAGGGCCAAGACTCAATCCGAGGCATAATGAAGAGCGCTGTCAACAATGTGACTTTTAAAGGCAATGTATCCGGGTTTGTAAAGATCACATTCATAATCGCTGCAGATGTCAGCTTAATTGAAAATGACCTTTTAAACGTAAAATGCTCTGCAACGCACCTCGGATTGAATTCTGGCCTAGGTTGTATATCTTAAGACACAACAGTTTTTTTCATGGGGTTTTGAATTATCTGATTAATTGGGACAGCTAAGCATCAAGAAAGAAAATGTAATTGAATGTATCATTCATCTTGGTGTGGGTGAAGCCTATTACACACTTCATCCCTTGTTTTTAAGAGGGTCATTTTTCAGAGGGAGCAGGCATCGTTTCCTAAATGTATAATACATTATCAGGCGACGAATAAGGATTGTTAAGTCTCTAACGGCTGCGTCACAAATGGCACCTTATTCTCTATATAGTATACTACTTTTGACCAGGGCTCATAGTGAATAGATGGAATAGAGTGTCATTTGGAACACAGGCTCTGTGTCTGAGAACATGAGCAGCCAATAGAACTAACACATTGCTCAATACGCAGTGGTGTGTGTGTCTGTGTGTGTGTGTGTGTGTGGAACTAACACACTGCTCGTTATAGCTTTATGAAGTGTGGGAGAGTGAGGGGAGTTTTTACAGTAATCTATTGAGGAGAATATGTATCATGATGACAGAGTGAGGGGAGTTTTTACAGTAATCTATCGATAAGAATATGTAATATGATGACAAACAAGCTATCAGAGCCCTGTTCTGACAATATTGAATTAGAGGCGGAGAGAGGGAACGAGAGTAGGAGGAAGAGAGAGAGCGGTGTGAAAGATTGTGTGTGTGTGTACGTGTGGTTCCACATCTCCAGCATCCATTCCTACTTTGAGACCTGTTTGGTTGTAATGCATTCAGCTAATGGCTATTTAGACAATATTGGTTCTTCATAGTGTCAGTGGTAGTGCTATGCTTCTCTAAATGAGTATATCCCACGACCTAGCAGGGGTACGGGAGACTTTGTGTGGGTCAGAAGTAGTGCACTACAAAGGGAATAGGGTGCCAGTTGGGACACAGCCTTAAAGCCTCACTGACTCAAGGTCCTGCTGCTGAACCTACAGAGTGATAAACGTGTGTGACTGTGTGACTGTGTGACTGTGTGTGTGACTGTGTGACTGTGTGTGTGAGTGTGTGACTGTGTGTGTGAGTGTGTGACTGTGTGTGTGAGTGTGTGACTGTGTGTGTGAGTGTGTGACTGTGTGTGTGAGTGTGTGACTGTGTGTGTGAGTGTGTGACTGTGTGTGTGAGTGTGTGACTGTGTGTGTGACTGTGTGACTGTGTGTGTGAGTGTGTGACTGTGTGTGTGAGTGTGTGACTGTGTGTGTGAGTGTGTGACTGTGTGTGTGAGTGTGTGACTGTGTGTGTGAGTGTGTGACTGTGTGTGTGAGTGTGTGACTGTGTGTGTGAGTGTGTGACTGTGTGTGTGAGTGCGTGACTGTGTGTGTGAGTGCGTGACTGTGTGTGTGAGTGCGTGACTGTGTGTGTGAGTGCGTGACTGTGTGTGTGAGTGCGTGACTGTGTGTGTATGCACATGTGTTTGTGTGTGAGCGAGAGAGAGTGAGCGTGCTTGCCTGTGTCGTGACAAACAATAGGACATTAAGCGTTATGGCTGTTTTATCTTGAACTTGTTTCATGTCACTATTGTGAAACACTCAGACAACCCATTCCATAGGGCAACGTCCCCAATGGCACCCTATTCCCTCTATAGTGCACTACTTTTGACCAGGGCCCATAGGATGTCCCTTTGGAACGCATCCTCAATACACTAGAGATGACAATAAGAGGTTTTGCAGGAAGATGAGATAGCAAAGACAAAGGGTTAGTGTATATAATAGAGACTCATCATCAGGATACAGTCCAGCTATGAAAACATCATAGGAGAGCACTAGAACCAGGAGAGAGCAACAATGGGGTGAAGGCACCCAGTGGGAGATAGCCGTGTGTGGGGGTGGGGTGTTTGTACAGGTGTGTGCGCAAATGTGTGTGTGCATGATGGCCTGTGGATTTTAATAATAAATCCCATCAGTAACCATGAAAATCCCAATTATAGGACTCAGCAGAAGAACACACACACTCTGGTGTGCCGAGATTTTCCCAAGGTGACTGCTAGTCCGAGCTGTCACCCGGGCGTGGGACCAGAGAGGACGTGGTGGGGCCTTCCCCTTTCAACATGCCCGATTATGAGGCTGATTGGTGGGGGAAGGAGAGTGGGACGGCAGGGGGGATGTGGAGGTCTCTAAAAATACCAGCTCATGAGGATCGTCTCCTGCTGGGTGTGAGGATGTAACAGAGGATGTAACAGAGAAGCCCAGACCCAGCAGTCTATACTCTGTCACATGCACCAGCATTAGCACTGTTCACTGCTGTAGGCCAACATCCAACCTAGAATTGTCTCTCTGGCAGGAAATGATTTAGCATTAGCACTGAGTGCTCTCGTTTGCTGTTAATGTCTGACTGAGTTTTAATCAAATCGATTTCCGGTATTGCAAGCAGCATTGACAAGGTTTTCCTTGACTTTCACTTTCACTGATTGAATACTTGAAAAGCTGCTTTGACTGTATAATAGTTTACACCTTTTACTTCTGCCAAAAATGTATCATAGTCCTGAATATTTGTATTCTGAGAACATTTTGAAATGTGTTTATTTGGTGCAGTCGTTAGAGGTACTGCCCAGGGCATACAGGGTATGTGTGTGTGTGTGTGTGTGTGTGTGTGTGTTTATTTGACCTTTATTTAAGCAGGGAGTCACCATTGAGACCAGGGTCTCTTTCACAAGGGAGCCCTGCATATACAATTTCATAAGACAAATCAAATACAATATAAAACAAGTAATTAAAATACAGCCCCACAAAAATATTAAAGAAAAACAATTACATTCCTCAATAACAAGGTCCCCAATCAATATTTTCAATTGCCCGAGCGGCACCAGAACATCCTATTGTAATATATTTTGTAGTTGGTTACAGCAATGAGGTGCTTTAAAACTAAAAGAGGATTTAACCTAGTTCGGTGGAGACCCGAGGAACCTCGAGAGTTAACCAACCCTGTGAACGGGGTCATCTCATGTTTGCATATTTTAACAGTGAAGTTAGGTAACTCAAGCTGGTGTGGTAGAGCTTTGTAGGGCGCTATGGAAGGGCGCTGTGGTAGGATGCTATGGTAGGGTGCAATCAAAGGGCAATATGGTAGGGTGCTATGGAAGAGCACTATGGTAGGGCACTATGGTAGGGTGCTATGGTAGGGTGCAATGGAAGGGTGCAATGGAAGGGCGCAATGGAAGGGCGCTATGGTAGGGTGCAATCAAAGGGCAATATGGTAGGGTGCTATGGAAGGGCACTATGGTAGGGTGCTATGGAAGGGCACTATGGTAGGGCACTATGGGAGGGTGCTATGGTAGGGTGCAATGGAAGGGTGCAATGGAAGGGCGCAATGGAAGGGCGCTATGGTAGGGTGCAATGGAAGGGCACTATGGTAGGGTGCAATGGAAGGGCGCTATAGTAGGGTGCTATGGTAGGGTGCAATGGAAGGGCACTATGGTAGGGTGCAATGGAAGGGCGCTATGGTAGGGTGCAATGGAAGGGCGCTATGGTAGGGTGCTATGGTAGGGTGTAATGGAAGGGCACTATGGTAGGGTGCATTGGAAGGGCACTATGGTAGGGTGCAATGGAAGGGCGCTATGGTAGGGTGCTATGGTAGAGCACTATGGTAGGGCACTATGGTAGAGCGCAATGGAAGGGTGCAATGGAAGGGCGCAATGGAAGGGCGCTATGGTAGGGTGCATTGGAAGGGCGCTACGGTATGAGTGTATGCTGAAGAAGGAGTAGATACAGTGAGGGAAAAAAGTATTTGATCCCCTGCTGATTTTGTACGTTTGCCCACTAACAAAGAAATGATCAGTCTATAATTTTAATGGAAGGTTTATTTGAACAGTGAGAGACAGAATAATAACAAAAAAATCCAGAAAGACGCATGTCAAAAATGTTATAAATGTATTTGCATTTTAATGAGGGAAATAAGTATTTGACCCCCTCTCAATCAGAAAGATTTCTGGCTCCCAGGTGTCTTTTATACAGGTAACGAGCTGAGATTAGGAGCACACTCTTAAAGGGAGTGCTCCTAATCTCAGCTTGTTACCTGTATAAAAGACACCTGTCCACAGCAATCAATCAATAATCAATCAGATTCTCCACCATGGCCAAGACCAAAGAGCTCTCCAAGGATGTCAGGGACAATATTGTAGACCTACACAAGGCTGGAATGGGCTACAAGACCATCACCAAGCAGCTTGGTGAGAAGGTGACAACAGTTGGTGCGATTATTCGCTAATGGAAGAAACACAAAAGTACTGTCAATCTCCCTCGGCCTAGGGCTCCATGCAAGATCTCACCTCGTGGAGTTGCAATGATCATGAGAACGGTGAGAAATCAGCCCAGAACTACACGGGAGGATCTTGTCAATGATCTCAAGGCAGCTGGGACCATAGTCACCAAGAAAACAATTGGTAACACACTACGCCGTGAAGGACTGAAATCCTGCAGCACCCGCAAGGTCCCCCTGCTCAAGAAAGCACATATACAGGCCCGTCTGAAGTTTGCCAATGAACATCTGAATGATTCAGAGGAGAACTGGGTGAAAGTGTTGTGGTCAGATGAGACCAAAATCGAGCTCTTTGGCATCAACTCAACTCGTCGTGTTTGGAGGAGGAGGAATGCTGCCTATGACCCCAAGAACACCATCCCCATCGTCAAACATGGAGGTGGAAACATTATGCTTTGGGGGTGTTTTTCTGCTAAGGGGACAGGACAACTTCACCGCATCAAAGGGACGATGGACGGGGCCATGTACCGTCAAATCTTGGGTGAGAACCTCCTTCCCTCAGCCAGGGCATTGAAAATGGGTCGTGATGGGTATTCCAGCATGACAATGACCCAAAACACACGGCCAAGGCAACAAAGGAGTGACTCAAGAAGAGGCACATTAAGGTCCTGGAGTGGCCTAGCCAGTCTCCAGACTTTAATCCCATAGAAAATCTGTGGAGGGAGCTGAAGGTTCGAGTTGCCAAACGTCAGCCTCGAAACCTTAATGACTTGGAGAAGATCCGCAAAGAGGAGTGGGACAAAATCCCTCCTGAGATGTGTGCAAACCTGGTGGCCAACTACAAGAAACGTCTGACCTCTGTGATTGCCAACAAGGGTTTTGCCACCAAATACTAAGTCATGTTTTGCAGAGGGGTCAAATACTTATTTCCCTAATTAAAATGCGAATCAATTTATAACATTTTTGACACGCGTTTTTCTGGATTTTTTTTTGTTATTCTGTCTCTCACTGTTCAAATAAACCTACCATTAAAATTATAGACTGATCATGTCTTTGTCAGTGGACAAACGTACAAAATCAGCAGGGGATCAAATACTTTTTTCCCTCACTGTATCAGACTCCTCTTGAGGACCGATGAAGCTGGCAGCGCTCCATAGATCCTGTGTGCGAGCATGCTTGTGCTTGTGTGAAGAAGTGTGTTGGTGTGTGAGGGGAATAAAATGTGTGGTTCCACCCTGCTTGGAGTAGAACTGCATCTTCCCAGCCACATAATTTACTGCATTGTCCCAACACAAGGGTCCGTCTCGTAGCGTACACCCTCCGATAGAACCGCTAATGAGCACAAACACACATATACACACATATATACACACACACACACACACAACACACACACACACACACACACACACACACACACACACACACACAGGGTCACTAATGAACCATAGCAGGACTACCAGACAGCCCAGCTATTGATACACAAGCTGCACACGGAGACAGCACTGGTCAGTCGCTGCATTCAGAAGGTGTACCACTCCGCTCCTGTATCAGAATCCTAATGAGGTACCAGGGATGAGTCCACAAATGGCACCCTATTCCCCATTTAGTGCACTACTTTTGATCAGAGCCTATTTGACCAGAGCCCAAGGCTCTAGTCAAAAGTAGTGCACTAAATAACTAAATATGGAATAGGGTGCCGTTTGGCATGCAGCCAAGGAGTCAAAACACAGGCAGCGGATTTCACAGTGTCTGGTCTGACCCTGGCTGAACTAAACCTATTGTCATGGAGTAGAAGGGAGACATACTGCCACTGCTTCATTTGTGATGTGCCGGAACATTGTTAACCTATAGGGTCCGGGAAAATGTGCCCTTCTATAAACACATTTTCATGCAATTCTACATCATTTTACAAGACTGGAGACTTAGCAGAATCTTTTTAATACTGCACAAAAGACCGAAATGACAGGCTACTTTGACAGAGACAAACTGAGAATCGGAGAACAATAAAAACATTTTTTGTCTTAAATCCATCAGTATCCTAGGCCTCAGTGTGTGAAGACACACATTGTACAATATGAGGAGGAAAGTATAGTCCTAAAAAAGCTCTCAAGTTTCACTGACTCACCTGTTTTGGCTGCATGCTGTTCACTGACAGATTAGCCGCGCGTTCCCGACACCTTGTGATTGGGATACACACAATTCACAGCTAGGCAATTTTTTAAAGGGAGTTATTGATCCTATGTGGCTAAATTATAGGCCTAATCCTGGTGTAGTATTCTGAATTAGTTAATCTATTTCTTAACGCACAGCAGTAGACCTAATTCAATAACTTTGGCAAATGTATTTCAATTTAACAGAGGTGCTGCAGCACAGATCCCACGGCTATGATTCTATAAGGAAATAAATGATGAAGTGCTACGCTGGAGAGATGACAGTTGCAGGCTCATGTCTATCAGAGCAGAGAGAGGGAGGGAGATCATAGAAAGTAAATCTCATTCTAGTTCTGTGAGAGATAGGCTACAGGCTCGCTTCTCTCTCTCTCTCACCACAGCAACGGCCACGCATTGGTCTCAAGACTACAATGTTGCGCAAACCATAAGCCCAGGCCGCCCAACCTAAATCAATTCTTATCAGGCGGGGGCTGAAAATCTACGTTTTCACATTATGTTTTTTAAGGCAGCAGGAGGCAACTCGAATTAACTTGTTTACATTGCAAACTGTAAAACCATTTATTCGTGCCACGAGTGTTACCGGATCCTGGCGAATAGGTTCCCGGAACAAAACAGTCCAAAACTAAGATGTGCCAGATCCTGTTCCGGCATGATCCGGCTCAAATTAAGCATTGCATACTGGCAGTGTAGTAGTCAGACACTAGCCATAGTGCAGAGATGTGGATCAGATCTCAACTAATGCGTGTTCAACTTAAAGCATCCTGTTAATTATGCATTGATGTCAATGGGTGATTTGTGAGAAAGTTTGAGTTGAGCAGAAGTAGCAATACCAGGGGTTGGAACCAACATTATTTTCCAATCGTTTCGTTGTGAACAGAACCACATAATTTTATTTTGATTCCAGTGTTCCGACCAGCATAATAAAGTTCTGAACCGGTTCGAAACAGAAAAAAGTACTGGTTTATATTGTTCCTTTCTGTTCCCTTTTTAACTTGTGAAATGGACAGAATTTTTACATTTAGCTCAATAAATAACTCCAGCAATCAGTACAGATACAGCAGCTTTCTATGGACCGGGAAAGCTAGTTGTTTACATGCTTGATGGGCAGACAAGTGTAGGGAGAGATGCAACTGACATTTTGTGGGGTGGGGAGAGAGCGAGGGAGGGAGAGGGGTGGATATGCAGGAGGCTTGAAGTGCTGGGCATCATGACATGACATGCATCATAATGTGTTTAGGAAATAAGTAGACCTATCATTACTTCACTGAATTACATAATTAAATGCTAGCTAGATACCTAGCTATGGAGGAACGGCTAATATGGAGGAACTTTGAACGTCAGAGAGTTGGCTCAATGCTGAGGCTAGCTCAATGCCCTGTACCAGCGCTAGCTAACAAGTTGTCTTACCTTTTTGTGTTTAAAAAAGTAATATTTGAAATGTGATAACTATAGTACCCTTAACAGTGGAGGCTGCTGAGGGGAGAACGGCTCATAATAATGGCTGGAATGGAGTAAATGGATTGGTATCAAAAACATTGTTTGATACCATTCCATTCCATTCCATCCCCATTAAACTCCATTCCAGGCATTATTATGAGCTGTTCTCCCCTCAGCAGCCTCCACTGATCCTTAACTAGCCTAGAAAACTATAGGTAGACACTGGAAGGAGAAGTTTCTGAGTGACAGAGTGAGTGCTTTGCATAGGTGCTTTGATGGCGTTTTTTGTGGGACTGATATTTTTTTTCCGGAATGTAAAATTATTTATTAACCGGTTCCCTTGCTTTTAAAATAATGGTTCTGTTCCAGAACACTAGAGATCACTTTCGTTCGTGGTTCTGTTTCCATTCCTCAAAATCGTTTGTTCTTTTATGGTTTTCAGTTCTGTTTCACTGAACCGGTTCCAACCTCTGAGCAATACTCTTGGAAAGTGGAGCTGTCACAAACCTCAATAATGTAAACAAAACTGGAGACACCTTTGTCAGTTTTGGAGACAGCCTTTTTTTGCAAGCAAAGAACGGTGTGCAGCTAATAATGGTAAAGCTAGCTAGCTACGGTTGTTTACAGTTAGTTAGCAATCACCCCTACACTCTGCAGCACTGTCAGGTCAAACACCTGTCTCCAAAAATGACGAGGTGTCTCCAGATGTGTTTACATTTAGCAATTGTGACGCACTTTCATGCATATTCACTTTCCATGCGTATAGGTATCTCAATAAATACCGTATTCACTTTCATAATGTTTTGCAGGGTTATGCACCTGCAGGCATGGGATCCGGTCCCAAAATATTTCTGGTTTTCTTTTCCCTGATAGTTCATTGATTGATTCACGCCACTGATTGGCCAGAGTTACTCACCCGGTGTCAGGTCTGAATCAGTCCCTGATTTAGAAGGAGAGAATGAAAACCAGATACGTTCCCGCCATCCAGGACCGAAGTCGAATAGCCTTGATGTACTAGACTGTTACATAACCTAATGACTACTCTGTCCTGTGGAAGTCATTGATACTCCATCACTCATTACATTACAAACTACCATTTCCATTACATTTACATTTACATTTACGTCATTTAGCAGACGCTCTTATCCAGAGCGACTTACAAATTGGTGCATTCACCCTATAGCCAGTGGGATAACCACTTTACAATTTTTTTTATTTTATTTTTTTGGGGGGGGTAGAAGGATTACTTTATCCTATCCCAGGTATTCCTTAAAGAGGTGGGGTTTCAAATGTCTCCGGAAGGTGGTGAGTGACTCCGCTGTCCTGGCGTCGTGAGGGAGCTTGTTCCACCATTGGGGTGCCAGAGCAGCGAACAGTTTTGACTGGGCTGAGCGGGAACTATGCTTCCGCAGAGGAAGGGGAGCCAGCAGGCCAGAGGTGGATGAACGCAATGCCCTCGTTTGGGTGTAGGGACTGATCAGAGCCTGAAGGTACGGAGTAGTCTTACTACGTAGTATTCATGCCTTTGAAAAAGCAATCTCATCAGGCTGTCAGGCATGCTGGGATCAGTTTCCACTCCCCCATTCATAACCTTAACCATTAGTGGAGACAATGCAAAACTGACCCAAGATCAGTGTCTAGAGGCAACTTCACCCTATTACGCTAAATTGTACTACTTTGTAAATGGACCATTTAAAGACAAAGCCTGGGCGTCATGGGAACCCCAGTCCCCAGCAAAGAGCACACTGACCTTTTCCAGCCTGCAGTGGAACAGAGAAAGAGAGCAAGGGAGAGAGGGAGAGAGGGAGAGACGGGGAGGGAGAGAGAAAGAGATGGTAAGAGAGGGAGAGGGTGGGAAATGGCGAGGGAGTGGAGCTTTTTCAATTCCACCCCTCTAATACACTCTTATAAAAAAGGGTTCCAAAAGGATAACCCTTTTGGGTTCCATGTAAAACCCTCTGGGGAAAGGGTTCTACATGGAACCCAATAGGGTTCCAACTGGAACCAAAATGGTTCTATCTGGAACCAAAAATGGTTCTTCAAAGGGTTCTCCTATGGGGACAGCCGAAGAACCCTTTTAGGTTCTAGATAGCACCTTTTTTTTCTAAGAGTGTAGGATAAAAAATTCCTAATTTCTTTTCAACTATGTTTTGGATTTATCCGTCATCTGAAGCTTGTACTTTCTAGTAATGCTGTTTGGTGTGTTATGGGTTGGTGGTTCAATACCTAGTTGCTCAGTTTGGAAGGGGGATGTTTTGGTAAACCATAACAGTTTTAGACTAACAAGTGACTTGAATTTAGCCCCAATCTTTTAGTCCCAACATGTCCATTGTCTTTTAACCAGTACAACTGAGCATTATATTTATTTCATAATACCTGTACCTGATACCTTATTGACTGTTTAAAGTATTTTGAGATGTATTCGTAGAAAATGAAATGTGGAACAAAACTGAACAAAGTGGGTAATAGGATCATTAGAAATGGCAATAGGACATTTTCACAGCTCACTTCTTTATCATTAAGGTGAACTTTGTTACATTTTCACAGCTCACTTCTTTATCATTAAGGTGAACTTTGTTACATTTTCACGGCTCACTTCTTTATCATTAAGGTGAACTTTGTTACATTTTCACTGCTCACTTCTTTAACATTAAGGTGAACTTTGTTACATTTTCACGGCTCACTTCTTTATCATTAAGGTGAACTTTGTTACATTTTCACGGCTCACTTCTTTATCATTAAGGTGAACTTTGTTACATTTTCATGGCTGATGTCCGAATCCTTAATCTTCAGCTCAGACTTATTGAGAGAAAGACCATTAATCTTGCCCAGCTGAGCACTGTTTAACCCTGAGCTCTGTGCCCATAGAGATTTGTGGACGTTATTTAAACCCACGACATTGTGATAAGTCACCTGAATTTAAAGCACATGGATAGGGGGGAGAAAAAGAGGGGTAGAGTAGGGAGAGGGTGGGGAGTGTATAGAGCAAGAGAGAGAGAGACTGAGTGGGGAGAGGACTTGGAGTATATGGGCGGCATGTAGCCGAGAGGTTAGGAGCATTGGGCCAGTAACCGAAAGGTCTCTGGTTCGAATCCCCAAGCCAACTAGGTGAAAAATCTGTCTGTGCCCTTGAGCAAGGCATTTAACCCTAATTGCTCCTTTTAGTCGCTCTGGATAAGAACATCTGCTAAATTACATAAATGTAAAACGAGTAGAGACAGAGAGTGTGAGGAATACTGGGAGAGGCACAGATGAAGCAAGTGAGAGTGATGGGGGGACATAGAAAGGATAAAGTGAGTGAGAAAGACAGAGGAGGGGAGGGCAACACATCAACGCTGCTTTTACACACCTCGCACTATACAATCAGGTGATTGTGGCACTGCGACAAGTGAGCTTAGCTTACTGTATAACATTAGTGCCTATGCTGTAGCGATGCAAGCACTGATAAGGGAATAAGAGTGCCGTGGGGGTCGTGGAATAATTGATTTATCCAATAGAACTTCTAAAAGCTCTCTCTATCTGAGCCTAATGAGCAGAAACATCTATTTGGGGCAGAGAGACTGTGTGTGTGTGCATGTCTGTACACGTCTCCACACACAGAAATGCATACAAGGCCCTCTCTCAGCCTCTCTTTGGCAAATCAGACCATAACTCTATCCTCCTGCTTCCTGCATACAAGCAAAAACTCAAAGAGGAAGTACTAGTGACACACTCAATACGGAAGTTGTCCGATGAAGCGGATGCTAAGCTACAGCACTGTTTCGCTAGCACAGACTGGAATATGTTCCGGGATTCATCCGATAACATTGAGGAGTTTACCACATCAGTCGACGACGTCATCCCCACAGTGACCGTACGTACATAACCCAACCAGAAGCCATGGATTACAGGCAACATCCGTACTGAGCTAAAGGCTAGAGCTGCCGCTTTCAAGGAGCGAGACACTAATCCGGACCCTTATAAGAAATCCCGCAACGACCTCCGAGCCATCAAACAGGCAAAGCGTTTAATAGGGCTAAGGACTAAGATCAAATCCTACTACGCCAGCTCTGATGCTCAACGGATGTGGCAGGGCTTGCAAACTATCATGGATTATAAAGTGAAACCCAGCCGTGAGCTGCCCAGCGACGCGATCTTACCAGATTAGCTAAATGCCTTCAATGTTTGCTTCGAGGCAAGCAACACTGAACCATGCATGAGAGCACCAGCTTTTCCGGATGACTGTATGATCTTGCTCTCCGTAGCCGATGTGAGTAAGACCTTTAAACAAGCTAACATTCGCAAGGTCTCGGGGCCAGACGGAATACCAGGACGTGTACACAGAGCATGCGCCGACCAGCTGCCAAGTGTCTTCACTTATATTTTCAACCTATCCCTGACCCGGTCTGTAATGCCAACTTGCTTCAAGCAGACCCCCATAGTCCCCATGCCCAAGAAAGCCAAGATAACCTGCCTAAATGACTATCGCCCCATAGCACTCACATCTATAGCCATGAAATGCCTTGAAAGGCTGGTCATGGCTCACATCAACAACATCATCCCAGACTCCCTGGACCCACTCCAATTCAGATACCGCCCCAAAAGATACACAGATGAGGCAATCTCTATTGCACTCCACATTGCTCTCACCCACCTGGACAAAAGGAACACCTATAACAATGCTGTTCATTGACTAAAGCTCAGCATTCAACACCATAGTCCCCTCCAAGCTCATCACCAAGCTCAGGAACTGAATCCTGGACTTCCTGGCTGGCGGACCCTAGTCTGTGAGGGTAGGCAACAACACATCTGCCACGCTGACCATCAACACGGGGGCCCCTCAGGGGTTTGTGCTTAGGCCCCTCCTGTACTCCCTGATCATCATGTTTTCTGACGACATGACGGTGGTAGGACTGATCACCTACGATTATGAGACAGCCTATAGGGAGGAGGTCAGAGACCTGGCAGTGTTATGCCAGGACAACGACATCTCCCTCACCGTCAAAAAGACGAAGGAGCTGTTCGTGGACTACAGGAAATGAAGGGGCGAGCACGCCTCCATCCACATCGACGGGGCTGTAGTGAAGCGGGTCAAGAGCTTCAAATTCCTTGGTGTCCACATCACTAAGGAATTAACATGGTCCACACACACCTACACAGTTGTGAATAGGGCACGACAGCACGTCTTCCCCCTCAGAAGGCAGAATATTTGGCATGGGCTCTCAGATCCTCAAAAAGTTGATGCTTACGCCCATCCGACTTGGGAGTATTGACCTGTTGTCATTGACTGGGATGCGGAAGGAAGACATTGTGTGTGTGTGTGTGTGTGTGTGTGTGTGTGTGTGTGCAAACTGTGTGTATGCGCTGTGGGTGTGTGTGTGCAGTGGGTCGCTTTCACATGAAGAATACACTGTCATCGTCTGACCGTCAATTCGATCTATGAAACAGTCTTAAGCGATTGTAAAAAACAAATCAGAACAAAACAAAGGTTACATTACCATGGCAATAGCAACATGGATTGTACATAGAACACACAGAAGGCACACATGACTTACCTTCTACAGTAGATACAACAGTCATGACAATCTCTGAAAGATGCTATTAGGCAAACTGGGGAAGGTCATCCATACCCAAAGTATATTGCAGCAGAAAGGCTGGCAGTCCCATCTGAAAGGTAAAGAGGAAGAACAAAAACCCAAACCACTTTAATGCAGAGCGCTCTGGGTACAAGCAATCACATCAGAATGCAAAGGCTATTACAAAGTGAAACTTCCTCCAGCTCTGGGTTATATACATTGAGTTAATTTAAGTATGCTTTCATCACTTCAGTGTCACAATTATGTAAATGATTGTGGGAAGTGTGTGGTTAGCTTCAGGGTTGGGTAGTAACGGATTACCTGTAACGGGGATTACATAAACCAGGTATGCAGGTCTGTACCTCCATTTGCTACATTGGTGTCAGAAGTGAGATGGCGGCCATGTGGCCATCAGAACGCACAGCCGGATGTGCCTTCCCATTCAGAGGGGGCAGTGTAGCGATTCTCGCTTTAACTATTGTAGGATCGCTAGCTAGCCCATTATAAGGTTGCTAGCTAAAGCCTATTGTAGGGTTGCTAGCTAGCCTATTGCAGTGTCTCTATCTAAAGATAAACATTTTTTGATTAATCAAACAATTTTTTCTTTCTATGTCCTTCTATGTCCTCAGAACAAAGGGTGTTTAAAATAATAACTATGAACTATCGTTCATGCCTCTTTCTTCTAACAATTGCCTCTTCAGAAAGAATTGTAATCACCAGAATCTCCAAATCGTTCGTTCAAAATTACAGCTCTCCGCGTATGACTGTGAACATTTTAAAGACTAGATGGGACATTCATATTATTATTAAAATTATATTCAGGTTTTTTGTGTAGGTTATTTATTTTCCCTAGTGCTAAACTGATGGGATCTCATCAGACATAAAACTGTAATTGCACCTTTACTGAAATTAAAAGTTAAAAAAATCTGATTAAAAAACCCAGCACTAGTGAAAAGAGGGAGAAATTACTGAGACAACTATTCTCCAACACACACACACACACACACACACACACTGAACCGAGCAGTCTGAAAAAGCCCCATTCATTAGCAGTCTGTCTGTCTGCTAAAGTGATTCAACTCTACCTTGGGAACCTTCATTATTAAAGTCACCTGAGTCTGTCTGCTAAAATGATTCCAGGCAGATCATTCATGATGCTTAGCTGACGGATTCATAATCAGTTAGAAGTATGTTTCAATCGACCCCAGAACAAACCACCTGAGATTGGATTTGAAAGCAGGTAATTGTTCTCTTTTAATTATGAGTTCTTCACAGATTCATCTGTTCATCAAGGAATGGGGCTCTGAGGAGTTAGCAGGAGGAGATCATCTTCTATCTCAACCTTTCAATCTCCTTGCTAGAGCTTTCAGGAGTTTAGGCCCATGTTGTTGTTAAAAGCACTTTGTGAAAAACAGAGAGAGATTTCCCCCAGAGACACACTCCGGTCAGTGTGGATCCAACCTTATTGACTGGCATTGTGCTGATGTTGACCACTAAACTATAGGGAAACTAATGGCCTGTCAATAGTAATTAACTCTCTCTAAATGTTGAATGCTTCAAAATGTCGCTCCGGTTTACAGTATTGATTGGATAGGATTTGATTACAGTACTAGGCAACACTTCAAAGTCATAACATCAATACCATCGGAAGGCAATTGCCACCCATATATGACATTTCTAGTGTCAAACAGTTGTGTAAACATATAGAATATGCACACAGAAGACGTGGATATGGTGTACAACTACTAGACAGACTGTGGATATGGTGTACAACTACTAGACAGACTGTGGATATGGTGTACAACTACTAGACAGACTGTGGATATGGTGTACAACTACTAGACCGACTGTGGATATAGTGTACAACTACTAGACCGACTGTGGATATAGTGTACAACTACTAGACAGACTGTGGATGACAGTCTATTCTTCTTGAGCACCACACCACTGCTGGAAGAAGAGAGACAAAGAACCTGTAACCCAGGTCTCCCCCTCGCCAAGCCAACATCTTAACCATCTTAAACTGAGAGTCAGTGATATGACGTTACCACGAGCAGCACCGCAGATGTTGCAGGTGAGCGCGATGCAAGATGATGCACTCCCAGAATATCTGTTCATGGTCACAGGTGCGTTTCAGTCTGCTCCACCGTCATAGCTGCAGGACCAAATCAGCAGAGAAGTTTAGCCTCAAACTTCAATGCTCTTCGTTGTTGCAGGAAATCGGCCCGATTTTGCTGTTTACTTCGTGCATTGTTAACTCTACCTTTAACCAAGAGGGCATCCTCAAGGCCTGAGGTTGACCTTCAACCATCCCAGCCTAACATGGCCTACAACCTAGCACATCATAACGCAGCCTATTAGCTCAGCCTAACAGCCTGTAGCACAGCGTAACACAGGTAACACAGCATATAGCACAGCCGATAGCACAGCCCAGAACACTGATTGGGCCCCCTCTCAATGAACTTATTTCCTGCCTGCCTGGCCCAATTAAAACATGCCCAGTCAGCCAGAAAATGAAGAACTCCAACCAGGGTTCAGCCTTTTTAGTTGAATTTTGTTTTAATATGACTTTGGTTATTTGCAAATACGCATAGCTGTCTGGTGGAACTCTCACCACTGTCTGGTGGAACTCTCACCACTGTCTGGTGGAACTCCCACCACTGTCCCTCACCTAACAGCAGTCCCTCACCTAACAGCAGTCCCTCACCTTACAGCAGTCCCTCACCTAACAGCAGTCCCTCACCTTACAGCAGTCCCTCACCTAACTTCAGTCCCTCACATAACTTCAGTCCCTCACCTAACATCAGTCCCTCACCTAACTTCAGTCCCTCACCTAACTGCAGTCCCTCACCTTACATAAGTCCCTCACCTTACATCAGTCCCTCACCTAACTGCAGTCCCTCACCTTACATAAGTCCCTCACCTAACAGCAGTCCCTCACCTAACAGCAGTCTCTCACCTAACAGCAGTCCCTCACCTTACAGCAGTCCCTCACCTAACTTCAGTCCCTCACATAACTTCAGTCCCTCACCTAACATCAGTCCCTCACCTAACTTCAGTCCCTCACCTAACTGCAGTCCCTCACCTTACATAAGTCCCTCACCTTACATCAGTCCCTCACCTAACTGCAGTCCCTCACCTTACATAAGTCCCTCACCTTACATCAGTCCCTCACCTAACTGCAGTCCCTCACCTTACAGCAGTCCCTCACCTTACATCAGTCCCTCACCTAACTTCAGTCCCTCACATAACTTCAGTCCCTCACCTAACATCAGTCCCTCACCTAACTTCAGTCCCTCACCTAACTGCAGTCCCTCACCTTACATAAGTCCCTCACCTTACATCAGTCCCTCACCTAACTGCAGTCCCTCACCTTACATAAGTCCCTCACCTTACATCAGTCCCTCACCTAACTGCAGTCCCTCACCTAACTGCAGTCCCTCACCTAACTGCAGTCCCTCACCTAACAGAAGTCCCACTATTGTAAGCTTACTAATGTTTTCTTTGATGCAGGTATATGAGAGCAGAATTGACATTGATACACTTTGCATTTGGGGATAATAATGGTAGAGACCTGAATAGGTTTTGTATTTGATTTCTTGAAGCAAATTATTAGAATGTCTGTATTGTGCAATGTCCATGATGACACATACAGTACAGTTCACCTTGAATGCATGATTGGCTTTAAGCAAATTCGCCTGTTAATAACTATAGCACGGACAAGACTATGTGAGTTTGTGCATTTGGGGTCTCGACCGACGAGCTATATCACTATTTTGTATTGGAGGAAATAAGAAAAGCAGAGAGGGGGTTGCCATTGGGTTAGGGTTACGGATGTTGCCATTGGCCATAGAATGTCAGCAATGCATAACTGGATTGGAACAGAGCTTGACATCAGACTAATGAAGGAGAGTTGTTTTCTAGCATTGGATTCACTCTTCCTTCTCCACCTTATGACAGGTCAGTATCGGTGCTTGGGTAAAATCACTGAGGAAGCCAGCCAGTAAAAAAGCCACATTACAACCTATGTTGTGATGTTTGCTCTATAACCCTTTCGTTCATACGTCGCCATGAAATACAATAAGGCCGTGACAACAAAAAGACAACAGTCACACAGTGGCGGAATAAATTCAACTACACATATGTTTGTAAAAAACATGTAACAAACAGTTATATCACCTGCAGCATGGTCAAGCAAGTTAATGTTTAAGACAGTTTACTAAATCAACAACTACTGCTTTAGAACCAGGAAGTTACCGCAAGTCAGCACAAAGACAACAGGAGCACTGCCTCTGCTATTCCAGCACCATTTCAACTTAAACATTTAAACATCATCAAATCAACAAGGCTATATATGCTTAGTTTAATACACTGAAAACAAACTTAAAGATACCCAATACAATTTAGTCTGTAGTGTCGAGTAAATGTTGCAAATTATGCCGTATCAAAGGAGTCCGCTTATACTGAACTTTGATCATAAGTTTTATTCATATCACAAGATTTCAGCATAAGTTTACAGATGTCATGATCACCCGGAGAGCAGTGTCCCAAAATAATATGTCTGCTCTAATGTTCTTTGTTCAAACCCAGTACTTATAATATTCCCCAAAATATGGGTGGCTCCCTCTACTGTCCAATCCCCTGTCTACAACACACACTCCCTCTCTTCTATGGGGCGTCACCCTAAAACAACTCCCTCTGAAACTAAATAAACATCCTCTCAGGTTCCACTTGAAAACATTAGCAAAGTCATAATCTTAATACACTACAAGTCCAATCAATGTTGCTAAATATAATGTGGCTGTCGATGGTACTGATTTGTGTGTGTGTGCATGTTTGTGCGCTCGCGCAAGTAAAACAAAACATGTTGACTCACCCTACTTGTAGACTAGACTCTCTTTCATGTTGGCAAAATGGTCTTTGCTCTGTCATACAGTACACTTTTAGTTTTTGTTGTCATCGGCTACCTAGCTAAAATGCTTGCTAGCCTGACTTCCTAGCATGAGCAACAATGAACCAGCTAAGTTAGCTAGCTAGCTAGTTAACGTGAGCCTACTAGGCTACATCTAGGCTACATATTGAACTTCATTAGTTTCAGGCCAGTGACACAACATATTAATTTATGGTTAGATCAGAATCGCCGTCATAATCATTGGCCTGTTCAGAGAATGAAGTCAAACCCACAGGTCTAAATTCCCATCTCCATCCATGGCTTAGGAAAAGGCTGATTTAGCAAGCTAGCTACTGCAGGACACAAGCAGACCAGAAACAGAAACGTTTTTCTGAAAATGAAGTTTTGCTTAAGAAGTGTTTTTATCCAATTAGTATTTACAGTCTTGTCCCATCACTGCAACTCCCGTACAGACTCGGAAGAGGCAAAGGTCGAGAGCCATGCGTCCTCTGAAACACGACACTGCCAAGCCGCACTGCTTGCTTAACCCGGAAGCCAGCTGCACCAATGTGTCAGAGGAAACACCGTACAACCGAAGTCAGCTTGCAGGCACCCAGCCCGACACAAGGAGTCACTAGAGCTCGATGGGACAAGGACATCCCGGCCAGCCAAAACCCTCCCCTAACCCGGACGACGCTGGGCCAATTGTGCGCCGCCTCATGGGGGTCTCCCGGTCAGGACTGGCTGTGACACAGCCCGGGATTGAACCCGGGTCTGTAGTGATGCCTCAAGCACTGCGATGCAGTGCCTTAGACTGCTGCGTCACTCGGGAGGCCCTTTAGGAAGTGATTTGATTGGTCTGAAGCCAAATCCAAACTGGCCTCCCTTGGGGGGCCTTTTTCTGAACCAGGACAACCCACAGTTGAGCTATTTTATTTTTTAAATGATCAAGGGAGGCCAAATGCTTGCTGGCATCAATCAATCAAATGCTAAGGCAGCAACGTGTTATTCTCTTTTGGTCCAGAGCATCAGATACATGGGCTACATATACTGAGACAGAGGGGCGCTGTTTCCCTCTGATGATTTATCCGGTGAGATTCAGCCACTTGCGAATTTACCCAAAATTATGAAAACACAGAGAGAGACGAAAGATACATTATTTTATCATTTTTATTGGTGAAATATTTGGGAAATCCTGGCTTACCTTGGCATCCATGAATACACCCCACTGTGGCAGGTGCGCAAATATAAAATCACACCAATGCACAGTTAACCCTATATTTGGGGAGTTTCTCCCATGTGGTCCTCTGTCTTGGTAACCTATCACCAATCTTTCTCGCTTTGGATAATTGCTAACTATATCCTACTTTGTGTTGTATGATTTATATACATTAAAATGTTTCCCCTCGCATTGAACCGAGAGAAAAAATACACTTCCTCAATGACAAGTGAATAAAGAAACCTATTGTACGTTTTAATATATACACATAACGCTAACCACATAGGAATTGACTATGTTGTACAGTAGCCTATAACACGCAATGTGCTGAATAATGTACAGGACAATAATCAATATAAATATATAGTCTCCATCGCTGTGCTTGCCTTGCAGTTGGTGCTAAGGTGTAATTACGTCATTCTAGGTGGAAACAAAGCCGACTGGGTGCTTTTTCAGCACCGCGCGCGCGTGAGCGCGGACAGCTCGATTCCAACAGCTCCAGCAGACCCGGTCCCGGAGTGAAGACATAACCTGCACTATTGGAATAAAATACAAAAGATGATAAAGGAAGGATTTATCCGAACGGGAGTGAATGGGGATCGAATCGGATCTTTTGGGTGATTATTTACCCCGGTGTCCGACTGGAATGTATATTATGGTTTATGGTTCAATTTACGAATGAATGTTGTGCGTCAACTTCGCATTGCTGCCGCCTTGTTTTGGTGACTTTGAGGAATCTATAGCTTTTGAATGCTCACTCGGAGGAGAGCAAATGGAATCGTGCGTTAGGTGAGTTTATTTGTCCCTATGTACTGTATGAGCGCGCTCGCGCCAGTGAAGAGCTATAATATTGATTTTATTCTCACTCGCTCTCTCTCTCTCTGTTTCGAAGTACTCAGTGTTGAATGTGAGGGTATGCAAATGTGATTGAATTATGACCGTGTGGATATCCATTTCTTTTTGAGGAATGACACTGTTCAGAGTTCTTGAACTGAATCTAGTGGGTATGCAATGACAAAAACGTAGCCTACTCTATATTCCTGAAAATGTTATCAATTTAATAGCAGCTGCATGATAATATATATTTTGGAATTATTTTCATATGAAAACCAATCTTTACTGATCCCTATCTAAACAGTGAAGCCCTCTCCAAACTATTACCCCATTTAATTTATATTTTATTCACAATAACACAAATAGAAGTGATCACTGCTTTGGGATAATAACATGGGATGTAACACCTTATATTCATGATTATGTACACTACATTATGCAATGTCTGGCTATGTTTTGATTGTAGTATGTGATTGTCCAATAATCAATCAATCAATCAATCAGTCTCTCTCTCTCTCTCTCTCTCTCTCTCTCTCTCTCTCTCTCTCTCTCTCTCTCTCTCTCTCTCTCTCTCTCAGGGTCATCCTCCTATCTCTCTCATAAGGGGTACAGGTCTCCCTTGTATTTGAGACATTCCATCTCAATGGCATCCCCTGTACAGTATACTTAAAGAATAGGAGACTAACAAGGATATCAACATCTAGCTCCATCCCACACCACCAGCCATGGATCCCCTACCGGAGTACTCCCTGTTCCTAGTCCGGATCCTGGAGGAACTAGACACTAAACACAGCAGTGTGTCCTACCAGGACCTGTGTAAATCCCTGTGTGCCCGCTTTGACCTGGTCCACTTGTCCAAGCTACGGAGCCTTCTGTTCTACACAGCCTGCCTGGACCCAGCCTTCCCTGCCACTCTCTTCAAAGACAAGATGAGATGTACCGTCGAGGACCAGCAGTCTAAGAAACTCATGGTGGCAGCAGATATTGTCACTATGTTTAACCTAATCCAAATGAACGGGGGGATCGCCAAAGATAAGCTACCGATGGCACCACCCAGGCCCAAGTTCCATAAGAACCAGTCGTTTGAGTCGTGTAGGTCCGACACAGATGTTTATAAGTACCAGGACTATGAGAGGGGCGGCGGTTATGACCTCATGGATCAACCCTCCAGGGCGGGTCACCACCCCCACCATCGCCCCATGTCTCAAAACAACTCCTCCCACCCCCGTCCACACCCCCATCCCCACTCTGCCAGCTCGAAATCCAACTGCACCAACTGCAGCCCGCAGTTCATCCCGACCTCAGACCCTAACTTCCTATTGGGCGTCAACAAGGATCTAAAATGTCGAGCAGCATCGCTAGATAAGCTGCAGCACCTGCCCCAGTACTCGAGCTGCAGTCCTCCCTCGCCGCCCTGCGAGATGCAGAGCACCTACTTTCCTATGGACATTGACAGTGAGTCCACCACGGACCAGGAGTCCCTGCAACACATCAACCACACTGAGCCCTTCTCTGTCCACTCCTGTGTCCAGAAGAGAAACATCTTCAAGGAGGATTTTCACAACCTGCTAGCGTTCTCCCCTCAGGTCTGTGTCTCTGGTCTCTAATTTTATATTATTTATTTATTTTTACTAAGCATTTTTATTTATTTTTTTACATACCATTCATTATGCAATAATAATTCTAATGACATATTTGTTAGGAAGTACCCCAAATAAGTTTGAGTTTTAATGTTGTCCCATTACTACACTGAAACAACAATACATGAAAAAACAAACATTGAAGATAAAGTCAGACTGATTTCCATTGCAGCCTACTCCTCTTTTAACCATCTGTTATCACTGTTTTCTGTCGTCTAATTTTCACTGCTATATGTGGTGGCTACTTTCCTACTAAATGGTGCTAGCTGTAAGTATTTGTGCCATTGTTTGCTAATCTAACCATCTAAATGTCAAAGAAAAGCACACAAAACCCAAAGGAGAAAATAAAAGTGATAAAACAGTACCCCCCACTTCCTGAAGCTGGTCCATAGATCTACAGATGTAGGATCTTAATTTGACCTGTATTGTTGCAGCAAAATAATCCTGCAACAACAGGATTTTAACGTTTAGTCCATAATGTTGCTTGATCGGTGGTTAGGCTATTAGCTGGTCAAAATGCGGCTACATGAAAAGTGGAATACTGTTAATAGAACCGTTAGTGCGGGTTTTCAATGAATATATGTCGATCATGAAGGTCATCTGCATTTCCTGTGGCGCAGGAAAATTCTCAGCAACAAAAGAGTGATCAAATGAAGATCCTACATCTATATAGCCTATGTCACATAGAATGGAAATGTCTCAACGGACATAGCTCTCTGTGAGAGTAACCAATCTATAAAACGTATTTCTTTCTAGAAAAGCTTGGTCTGAGCCTAATGTTACATCCAGCACCTTTATGCTTAGTTTGACTCTTTCTTTGTTTGATTTGATAATGCAGGGTGTTTTGACTGATGTTAACACAACAGTGTATTAACATGTTATTGTTGTAAAAGCGAATTACTCTGTAACAATTTTTAATTTTTTCACTTGTGTAATGACTCAAAACAATTACAAAACAATTACCACATTTCTATGAAACTGTTACATTTAGGTTTTAGTCATTTAAAAGACGCTCTTAGCAGCGTGACTTAGAGCTAAACAATACAATGTTACAATACTATTACAGTGTC
Organism: Coregonus clupeaformis; assembly: GCF_020615455.1. NCBI lineage: Eukaryota > Metazoa > Chordata > Actinopteri > Salmoniformes > Salmonidae > Coregonus > Coregonus clupeaformis. The sequence continues at coordinate 6,458,408 of NC_059223.1, read as the reverse complement.
ACTACACAGGTTTAAGAGCAGCTTAATGAAGTGTTACGCCATTGTCGTTATAGGTCATCACGTCAGAGTGCAAGCCAAACATCAGGGCAACTGGAGGCTACCACCGGAGGGAGCTCCACAAACCTGCTACGTTCTTCAACCACAGCTTTGAGCTGCCCTACAGTAACCCCTACTTTGAGCCTTCTATGAACTCGCCCATTCAGGAGAAACGGCGAGCGAAGCACGAGAGTCTGGACGACCTTCAGGCGTCTACGTATTTCGGCCCAACAACAGTGACGGAGTGCGTGAACACACGGAGGAGTACGTCTAAGCCGGGGAAGCAGCCATCTTGGCCTGTGAAAAGCCTGAGCCTGAACGCAGAAGAAGGGCCACCGGATTTCGAGAGGTCGTTTCTGAACGGGAAACCTCTGAAAGACAACCATCGCCACAATGTTGTCAATAAAGAGAATGAGCAGCACTTCCAGTGCGCCAAAGAGAAAGTGACAGCCTCCCCTTCAGGGTTCGCAAAGAAAACCAATGGGTTGAAAACAAAGGATATGTCTTCAATGGCGTGCGGTCCCGGGATCGGTGTCGACAAAAGAGAGATTGGGAAAAGATTTAAAGAGAAAGGCATCAACAGTACGTCTTTTCAGGGAGGTAACATAGACAACTCGTCCAGCGTGGGGACCCAAACAGAGCAGGCCGAACAGAGGAAGTTAAAAGACTACGCAGCCGCTCACGCGAAATACGTCGAGAGAGAGAGGCACTCTTTCAAACACTCGGAAGAGGACTCTGAGATCATCAGCGACGACATCAGTGACATCTTCCGCTTCCTTGACGACATGAGCGTGTGCGACTCGCTGGGCGTCATCCAATCGTCGTGCTACAACAGCATCGGATCTCTTTCTCAGGTGACCATGAAGTCTGACGGCGACAGCTCGCCCGAACGCAACACGATCAAACTGGCCAAGTCCAAGCTGGACTGCCTCTTTCACTCCCTGGAGAACACGGATGATGAGCTCAAATCAAGCGTGTGCAAGCTTGTGATGAGGATAGGTGAGATCGAGAAGAAGCTGGAGTCTCTGTCCGGTGTCCGAGGGGAGATCTCGCAGGTGCTCTCCAAGCTCACCAAACTCGATGAGAAGATCCAGGAACCTGAAACCAACGGGAGACCGGGTGAAAACGCTTCAGCCACCGCCTCCACCCCAGATCACCTCCACCCGAACCCCCTCCCTGACCCCAACCTCTCGCCCCATGTCTTTCAGTGCCACACGACAGGCCACAACATCAAAGTGGACAACGGGTCAGCAGAGTGGGGCTGCTCAGACAGCGAGAGTCTGAGGATCAAGGCAGTTAAGAAAAGTATGTTCTTGCGGAGGTCGTCACGCTCGCTCAATGAGGAGAACAGTGCCACGGAGTCAAAGGTGGCGAGCATCACCAACTCACCACGGGACTGGAGGACGGTGTCGTATTCCTCGCACCATGGGGACGAGGTCAAAGACAAGGACAGGGACAGAGACAGAGAAAGGGACACCAAGGACAGACACAGGAAAGCCAAAGAGGTAAGAACAACGGTTTACATTTATAGAACACTTTTCACATTACACTTACCTTGCCCACCACCAACATTAGATATTCTCTTTGTATTATTTTTTAGCTGTTTTGATGTACTATGAGAGCATATTTTCTATCACAAGAAAGCGTCTTTGGGAGAAAAGCGCTATTAAAATCCTATGTATTATTATTATTATTATTTTATTTTTTATCACAGAAACATGACAAGAGTAATGTCAACGAGGTAAGAACAATGGAATACATTTATATAAGGCCTTTGTAAGTGCTGGACCACACTGTACGTTGTTCAAGAACAGACACAGAAATTATGTGTTACAAAATGGGGTTAAAATGGATTTTAATTGTAGTTTTTTGTCTACAATCTACAAATTTTTTACATTAAAAAAACAAATGAAAAATAAAACACTAATATATCTTGATTAGATAGATATTCAACCCCCTAGTCAATACATGTTAGAAAAACCTTTGGCAGCGATTACAGTAAGTCAGCGAGTCTTTTTGGCTAAGTCTCTAAGAGCTTTGCACACCTGGATTGTGCAATATTTGCCCATTATTCTTTATAAAATTATTCAAGCGCTGTCAAGTTGGTTGTTGATCATTGCTAGACAGCCGTTTTCAAGTCTTGCCATAGATTTTCAAGCATATTTAAGTCAAAACTGTAAGTAGGACACTCAGGAACATTCAATGTCGTCTTGTAGATTTGGCCTTGTGTTTTAGGGTTATTGTCCTGCTGAAAGGTGAATTTGTCTCTGTGTCTGTTGGAAAGCAGACTGAATCAGGTTTATCTCTAGGATTTTGCCTGTGCTTGGCTACATTCCATTAATTTTTATCCTGAAAGACTCCCCAGTCCTTGCTGACGACAAGCATACCCATAACATGATGCAGCCACCACCATGCTTGAAAATATGGAAAGTGGTACCCAGTGATGTGTTATGTTGGATTTACCCCAAATATAACACTTGTATTCAGGACAAAAAGTTAATTCCTTTGCCACATTTTTTACAGTATTACTTTAGTGCATTGTTCTGTACAGGCTTCCTTCTTTTCACTCTTTCATTTAGGTTAGTATTTTGGGTAACTACAATGTTGTTGATCCATCCTCAGTTATCTCCTATCACAGCTATTAAACTCTGTAACTGTTTTAAAATCACCATTAGCCTTATGGTGAAATCCCTGACTGGTTTTCTTTCTCTCGGGCTACTCGGTTTGGAAGGACGTCTGTAACTTCGTAGTGACTGGGTGTATTGATACACCATCCAAAGCCAAATTAACAGCTTTACCATGCGCAAAGGATATTCAGTGTCTGCTTTTTTAATTTTACCAATCTACCAATCAGTGCCCTTGTTTGTGAGGCATTGTAAAACTTCCCTGGTCTTTGTGGTTGGACCTTACAGATAATTGTATGTGTGGGGTACAGAGATGGGGTAGTCATGAGTCCCTGCAACTTATTATGTCATTTGAATACTTTTTGACTCAAGACATTTCAGCTTTTTATTTCTAATGAATTTGAAAAAAAAGATGAAAACTAAATTCCACTTTGACATTATGGGGTATTATGTGTAGATCAGTGACACAAAATCTAAATGTAATCAATTTTATATTCAGGCTGTCACAACAAAATCTGGAAAAAGTCAAGGGGTGTGAATACTTTCTGAAGGCACTGTATTCAACTGATTATTCTGACTCTACATTTTAGTCATTTAGCAGACGCACTTATCCAGAGCGACTGACAGTAAATGAGTGGAGGCTGCTGAGGGGAGGATGGCTCATAATAATGGCTGGAGTGGCGCAAATGGAATGGCATCAAACACATGGAAACATTGGCTGTACATGTCTCACACTGTATAATCACATGGCATTTTGAGGACATTGCATTCCTGAAAACCCGAGGACTATGACAACCAAGCCATACAAACATAAACTGTAAAACTTCAATTAAGTCTCAAATAGCCGCCTGTCCCTTTTAATAGCCTGGCATCAGCACACATTTCAAATCAAATCAAAGTTTATTGGTCGCGAACACAGTTTAGCAGATGTTATAGCGGGTGCAGCGAAATGCTTATGTTTGTAGCTCCTAACAATGTAGTAAAATGTCAAACAAGTACACAAATGATAATAAAAAAATAAAAACAACAAGAAATCAAGAAATGTCGGAACAAATCCAATTAATAATAATAAGAATATAATTAACAACCCAAATAGCACTGTAACAGTAATTCAAATGCAATCTACTATATATTTCAGAAAATAAACACCTGTTTCTAATAAATGCCAGGTTTAAGTGAATTGTTTATGAGTAAACTTCAGTGAGTACTGTAAAGACTATGCTCAAGAAGATAAAGGAGAGCAACATCATTGCCATCATTGTCTTTTCAACATTTTATTGAGCAAAAGCTGTGTGCATTGAGGAAATAGAAGCCTGGCTCAAATAGAAGCCTGGCTCAAATAGAAGCCTGTCTCTAATAAGCGCCAGTGATTGAAGCAAATAAACGCCCGTGGCTATTAATTAAGTTTTACGGTATATAAAGTATATAAGGAATTATCTCCTATTTACATGTAGACAGAGACGGGATGTCATAGAAGTACTGTCACAAATGTCTAGAGATTCAACAGTGTTAATTAAACAGTTGCTATGAAAAGGATATCATTTCCCTTGCTTCCCTTCCTCAAATCTCACATGCACGCACACACGCACGCATGCATGCATGCATGCACATACACACACACACACACACACACACACACACACACACACACACACACACGAAGGAGACAGGCAATTGGCTTGACGGCAGGATTTGATGCTATAGTTGGGTCACAGACGTCAGTGGAGCTAAATTATTCCAAACCCATATCCCCCTTCCGTCTCACAGAAGGAAATGAGACGCGTTCTACCAATCTCTCCAATGAGAGGAGAGATTAATACTGTCATATTAGGAACACAAGAGGCAAGGGATTGGGGGCTGAATCTTTCTCCTTGGGGGCGTTTATGAACTCTCAGGTTAGCACTCTCACCATTCATCACTCGTCAAGGGGGAGGGACCAGAGCCATATCAGGCTTAGCAGAAAAACTGCTGGCATCCAAATATAGAGCAGGAGGTAACATGCTAACAAGGAAGTCTGTAAAGGAGTCTGTTGTGAGATTTACAGGGATCAGAGTGCCATAATGTAGGTCTACTGCTGTTATACAGACAGAGGTAATAGGGTCTGTTTGTGAACGATTATCCGTTTTTAAATGAATGTTCTGTGATTATTGTTGTTTTTTATCTAATGGGGACTAATTCTCGGGCACGTGAATTACAATAGATTCCTTTCCTGAGTATTTCTTCAAAACCCTCCCACCCCCTTCCCATGGGAGAAGGAATTCACTTGTCCATAGACTCTGATTTAAAGTCAGATTTACATTCCCCCCTTCATGGTTAAGGTTAAGTTTAGGTGAGGGTTACGCGGAACCTAGATCTGTGCCTATGGGCACCCTCTTCTACCCCCTCCTTTCCTGTCCCTGGGGTTAATGGGCTTTTAAACAGCATGTTGAAATGTCGGTCTCAGTTTGCAGGTGTAACACTGACTAGTCATTCTCAGTGACCTTTCCCTGCGAAGCCAAATGGAGTGGATGTTAATTGAAATGGGTCTCGACCTCGAGCTGTCATTCTACAAGCCCTGTGCTGTGTAAGCATATTTTTGATCACTGAGTGGATAACTGCCTAGCATGCATGCCCTCTCCATCTAGATGAGTGGCATATGTCTCTCTCTCTCTCTCTCTTGCTCTCTCTCTCCTCATCTTTCTCTTTTCTCTTTTCTCTCTCTCTCTCTCTCTCTCTCTCTCTCTCTCTCTCTCTCTCTCTCTCTATCTGTCTCTCTCTATCTGTCTCTGTCTCTCTCTCTCTCATAGCATTTTCTTAATTGCGTAGGCAGGTAGCCTAGTGAAACAATCCCTAGAGGCGATCCAGCAGCCGGAGGGTTGCCAGTTTGTATCCCATATCCGATGGGAAAAGTCTGTCAGGAAGTGAGCTGGCAACCGGAGGGTTGCTGGTATCTAAACCTAGATACCATTGCCTGCCGTTGTGCCCTTGAGCAAGGCACTTAACCCCCCCAAAACAATTAGCTCCCTGATCAAATCCCTCCTAACCTTGTTAGTTAGTTCCTCTGTCTGACCACATTCCAAACCCAGGGACATGTGATGAAATATTTCACTTCCCAAAGTAGAGTCTGAAAGAGCAAATTCCTCAGTCAGTTACCATGTGTTGGGACTTAACACGTACCCCATTGTCTTACTTCAGGAAGCAAAATGGCTGTCGGTACTCATCTGTCTGATGACTCGTGAACCCTTATGGAATAGATCAAAAGTCATTTGGCTACAATATGCTGTCATTACATTCCAATAATACCTAGGTGACTGTCAATATCAGCTCTTTTTCATCCTCAAAGAATCTGAATTAATCTTAATTAAACCCTACTGGAAGTTTCACACAAGATTAACACATTGTGTTTGCAATAACATAAACATGAAGTGATTTGATAACCTGTTTCTAATATGAAAAAGAGCGCCACCAACTGGTGGTGGTCTCCGAAAGAGATGCTGGTTAAATATAGATCCAATCGTCCCGGCGTCTCTATTAGAAGGCTTGGTAATGACCAGTAGGAGACAGATGTACAGAACACACTTTATTGCACACAAACCAACGTAGCAAGAGGGGACTAGTACAAGTGGTTTCTATGAAAGAAGGACACAAGTAACATATTACACAGCGGTAATAAGGTGATAGCAATGTGCTATATTAACTGTAATGTAGCAGTAGTGTGTATATACAGTAGATGACAATGGCCTATATACTGTACATACAGAGCTAGGGGAAATCATCAACATGCTAGCAAGCTAAATATAGCACACAGTGAAGATCAAATATACAATAGCTTAGACAGTAGCTATATATTAGCAATGGGCTAGCATGCTAGGTAGCTAAGCTAGCATGCTAGGTAGCTAAGCTAGCATCACTGGTTTACCGGACACAGCTCTGGGGGCCCATGCGCCTGTCATCGATGTTTAATAATAAAAAAATGATATAAATCATTTTGACAATAACCCTTCAAAAAGTCATTCATAAAACATTTTTATTTCCATATGTACTAGGAAGTTAAGTGTTTGTTTCTTGGACTGACTGAAAGTACAGGGGGATATCGGTGAACAAATGCCATGGTCAAGGCTACGACGGCTCCAATGAAATGAGCGGAGCTTACTCAGGTGTTCAAAAGTGCATGTCAGACCGAGAGCTTAATGCTTCTTAGATAGTTCTTTATGAGTTTTAGTTTAGAAATAGATCTCTCCACAGAAGCGACAGTTACAGGGATGGTAAAAACAGCTTGATTGCCGTAGCAACATCAGGGAAACTGGGCAGACGGGAGTGGTGCTTCAAATACAGCAGTTCTGCATAATGAAACAATCCCTAGTAAGCTAGTGTTTTGAGGGTGGACTGACTTATTTGGCATTAATAGACTGGTTTTACGCACAACTTTCTATCCAAGTTGGGAGAGAGCGCGAGGACGGCTCATGTCATGCAGGTTCAGGGATTATTTAAGATACTCTTTGAAGAGGTAGGGTTTCAGATGTTTTCGGAAGATGAGCAGGGACTCTGCTGTCCTAGCTTCAGGGGGAGGCTGGTTCCACCATTGGGGTGCCAGGACAGAGAAGAGCTTGGACTGGGCTGAGCGGGAGCCACCCTCCCATACGGGTGGGAGGGCAAAGAGACCAGAGGTGGCAGAATGGAGTGCTTGGGTGGAAGGTTAGAAGTTCAGAGTTAGGTCAGAGTTTGTGAGCCTGTGTCCCAGGGCCGTAGAGAGTGACTGTGAAGGGTTTTCTACTTGCCTGACACTCAAACTGAATTATTCCGCTGCTCTATCATTCACTACATACTTCAGTCTGAGACTGCCATCACTGAAGGCATTTGTGGTGACGTCAAAATGAGGGGGTTTTGTACAAAACAAAGTCATCAGCGATTGGATCATCTCTAACCAATCAGAGTATCAAAGCAAATTACGAATTTTCAAAATGCCGCTTTAGCCACGCGTGTTCTGGCTCTGGCCCAACCCATCGGTTTCTGCGACCAATCGGGCTGAATGGATTTCCATTCTAGAAATCGTCAGGAAGTACTCAGATCCCGACTCATTACGTGGGCGTGGCGTAGCGTTTGACTGCAGCAAAGAGTTTGGGTAACCAGGCAAGTCTTCTACATAACACATTTGAAATGTATTTAGGAGCTACACATGCACTCCAAGCTAGTCCAACCAACTGTAAAAACTTCGATACAAATACACAGGGATCAATGGAGGGAAGTGAAACAGCGGGGGGAGGGGGTCTTTGGAGACTGGAAGTAAAACTGAGTCGTCTTGAGGTGATGGAATGCTTCTGAATTTCATGGTAATAAATGCTGGAGGGAGAGTCACACAACCTGTGACTCTGTTGTCTTCTGATGATTGTCTAAGAAGTATATACTCAGAGGACAGTCCATTGGTGGAACATAATAAGCTTGAGAAGAAATTGGACCAAACTTTGTGTTAATTGGAGTCAAATAAATGACATTTGCCACCTCTTCCTCCAAAAATGAACTAACACTTTATTGAACCTTTATTTAAATACGAAAGGACCATTGAGATTAGAAACACCATTTTGCGAGGGGGACCTGGCATCAAGAGCCTCTTGATGAATATTACATTTACATTTTACATTTTAGTCATTTAGCAGACGCTCTTATCCAGAGCGACTTACAGGAGCAATTAGGGTTAAGTGCCTTGCTTAAGGGCACATCGACATATTTTTCACCTAGTCGGCTCTGGGATTAGAACCAGCAACCTTTCGGTTACTGGCACAACGCTCTTACCCACTAAGCTACCTGCCGCCCTGGAAATGCCAGAAATACGCAATGGGACTACATATTCACAACCGAGTATTTGTCTGCGCTCTCTTCTATGTTGCTGGATCCTTGTAAATCCAGTAAGGGGCTATTCATTGAAAAAGTGCACAGTCCGTGAATCTCTCAATGATACCAACATGAAAGTAATCTGTGGAAAGAAGAACCTCCAAGCCATAGCAGAAGACATTCCATGAAAAGTAAGATTTTTAGACCTTTCCATCAACAACATTGTGATTAACAGAAAATGTGATTTCAAAGATCTCTCAGCCCTCAAATCTTTAAATACGTCCAGCAACCGGATCTCTCATGTGGACGATGGGGCTTTTTCAGACCTGGTCGCTCTTCAGGAGCTGAATCTAGCCAATAACAGACTCAACACCCTCTCAGACCACCTGTTTCAGGGCCTAGGCAACCTCTCCGTGCTTCGACTAGACCACAACCACATCAAAATCATTTCATCCTCTACCTTTCAAAATCTCTCCAGCTTAAATGTACTAAACTTAACTGGCAACCAACTTTATCTTCTAAAGAAGCTTCAGACGATTTTGCCGTTCACACACCTGCAGGAGTTGTACATTGGGAGGAACGGATTTACCTCTTTCCAGCCACAGGACATATCAAATAAGTCCATAGGACTGAGAGTGCTGGATTTATCCCAGAATCCAATGAGAATCTTCAGGATTACAGCTGATGTTCTTCCTGAACTCCACTATGTAAACCTCTCTGACTCCGGTCAAAATGGAAGCATGACATGGGATGCACCAGACAGGTATTTTCTGAGTAAAATGAAAAGTCTCAATTTGAGCTGTGTCCACGTCTTTGAAGGAAGTTAACATTAGGGCCACTATGTTCAGAGGACTGACAGCCTTAGAAAAACTCGATTTGAGTTGGAATCATATTAAATATCTACATTATGGTGAACTTAAATAAATATGGTGAACTTATATAAATATTAAATATGGTGAACTTAAATAAATATGGTGAACTTAAATAAATATGGTGAACTTATATAAATATTAAATATGGTGAACTTAAATAAATATGGTGAACTTATATAAATATTACATATGGTGAACTTAAATAAATATGGTGAACTTAAATAAATATGATGAACTTATATAAATATTAAATATGGTGAACTGAAATAAATATGGTGAACTGAAATAAATATGGTGAACTTAAATAAATATGGTGAACTTAAATAAATATGGTGAGCTTATATAATATTAAATATGGTGAACTTAAATAAATATGGTGAACTTAAATAAATATGGTGAACTTAAATAAATACGGTGAACTTAAATAAATATGGAGAACTTAAATAAATATGGTGAACTTAAATAAATATGGAGAACTTAAATAAATATGGTGAACTTAAATAAATATGGAAAACTTAAATAAATATGGTGAACTTAAATAAATACGGTGAACTTAAATAAATATGGAGAACTTAAATAAATATGGTGAACTTAAATAAATATGGAGAACTTAAATAAATATGGTGAACTTAAATAAATATGGAGAACTTAAATAAATATGGTGAACTTGAATCCCCACCCTTTTTCTCTTCTGCCATCTCTCAAGATCCTGGTCATCTCCACTCATTCCTTTTGGAATGTTGAATATACCCAGGGGCGCAACCTTGGTTTTAGAAGTGGGGGGTGACGACATAATATTATTATATATTTTGTATTTTTTTATCCAGTCAGATAAACACTCCAAACAGCCTACCCGACTGCTCGGAGGCGTCCGCATGGTCCTAAAGCACACCCTTGCTTCATTTGTATCACATTCCAATGGGGGACAACAATGCAATTTCAGAATGTGGGGGGAATTTATTGGCATTCAACGCAAGGAGTCTTAACATTTTAAGTCCTTTCACCCAGACACATTCATCCACACACCACAGTTGTGGTCCCTTGACATCAGCCTGAATGAGTTCACAGCCCTGAGCACGGAGTTGTTTCACCCAATCCCACGACTCAACAAACTATACCTGTCTAAAGTCCAACTTCAGTCTTTAGATTTCATCATAGGAGCCAACCTCACTCAACTCAGTTACTTGCAGGTGAGAAAGAATTACTTTACAGTGGTCAGTGAGACAATTATTCATTCTTTGCCTGCTTTAGCTTACTTTGACCTGCAAGACAAGACTTTCACCTGTGACTGTAGCAATGCTTGGTTTATCCAGTGGGCGACAACAGAAAACCAAACGCAGGTTATTGATGCCTTTGACTTTACCTGCAACTATCCGGTCAATCTAGGTGGTACCAAACTGTTGGACCTTGACACCCACTACTGTTCAGTAGATATAGGATTTTTTCTACTTCATCTCCACCCCTTCTCTGGTCCTCCTAACCTTGCTGGGGTCCTTTATCTACCATCTCCTGAGATGACAGGTGGTCTACGCCTACTATCTCTCCCAGGCTTATCTCTATGACACAAAGCGAAGGAACGTCCGTGTGATTCATCAGTAGGATGCCTTCGTCTCCTACAACGGCCACGACGAGCCCTGGGTCCTGAGGGAACTTCTGCCAGAGCCGGAGGGAAACCAAGGCTGGAAGCTGTGTCTGCATCCCCTGACTTCCAGCCAGACAAACCCATCATTGACAACATCACGGACGCCGTCTACGGGAGCCGCAAGACCGTCTGCGTGATCAGCAGCCGCTACCTGGAGAGTGGTGCTCCCGGGAGATCCAAGTGGCCAGCTTCCGTCTGTTTGATGAGCAGAAGGACGTTCTGATCCTGGTGTTTCTGGAGGAGGTCCCAGACCAGTAGCTCTCCCCCTACCACCAGATGAGAAAGCTGGTGAAGAGACGCACCTACCTGAGCTGGCCCAGAGCTTGGCTCTGGAGACCAGGGACTGCCTTGCTGAGGAGAACCCCATCCTGTCCAGGGTGGATAGAAAATGATACTCATTCAGGCTGATGTCAAGGCATTCAACGCAAGGAGTCTTAACATTTTAAGTCCTTTCACCCAGACACATTCATCCACACACCACAGTTGTGGTCCCTTGACATCAGCCTGAATGAGTTCACAGCCCTGAGCACGGAGTTGTTTCACCCAATCCCACGACTCAACAAACTATACCTGTCTAAAGTCCAACTTCAGTCTTTAGATTTCATCATAGGAGCCAACCTCACTCAACTCAGTTACTTGCAGGTGAGAAAGAATTACTTTACAGTGGTCAGTGAGACAATTATTCATTCTTTGCCTGCTTTAGCTTACTTTGACCTGCAAGACAAGACTTTCACCTGTGACTGTAGCAATGCTTGGTTTATCCAGTGGGCGACAACAGAAAACCAAACGCAGGTTATTGATGCCTTTGACTTTACCTGCAACTATCCGGTCAATCTAGGTGGTACCAAACTGTTGGACCTTGACACCCACTACTGTTCAGTAGATATAGGATTTTTCTACTTCATCTCCACCCCTTCTCTGGTCCTCCTAACCTTGCTGGGGTCCTTTATCTACCATCTCCTGAGATGACAGGTGGTCTACGCCTACTATCTCTCCCAGGCTTATCTCTATGACACAAAGCGAAGGAACGTCCGTGTGATTCATCAGTAGGATGCCTTCGTCTCCTACAACGGCCACGACGAGCCCTGGGTCCTGAGGGAACTTCTGCCAGAGCCGGAGGGAAACCAAGGCTGGAAGCTGTGTCTGCATCCCCTGACTTCCAGCCAGACAAACCCATCATTGACAACATCACGGACGCCGTCTACGGGAGCCGCAAGACCGTCTGCGTGATCAGCAGCCGCTACCTGGAGAGTGGTGCTCCCGGGAGATCCAAGTGGCCAGCTTCCGTCTGTTTGATGAGCAGAAGGACGTTCTGATCCTGGTGTTTCTGGAGGAGGTCCCAGACCAGTAGCTCTCCCCCTACCACCAGATGAGAAAGCTGGTGAAGAGACGCACCTACCTGAGCTGGCCCAGAGCTTGGCTCTGGAGACCAGGGACTGCCTTGCTGAGGAGAACCCCATCCTGTCCAGGGTGGATAGAAAATGATACTCATTCAGGCTGATGTCAAGGCATTCAACGCAAGGAGTCTTAACATTTTAAGTCCTTTCACCCAGACACATTCATCCACACACCACAGTTGTGGTCCCTTGACATCAGCCTGAATGAGTTCACAGCCCTGAGCACGGAGTTGTTTCACCCAATCCCACGACTCAACAAACTATACCTGTCTAAAGTCCAACTTCAGTCTTTAGATTTCATCATAGGAGCCAACCTCACTCAACTCAGTTACTTGCAGGTGAGAAAGAATTACTTTACAGTGGTCAGTGAGACAATTATTCATTCTTTGCCTGCTTTAGCTTACTTTGACCTGCAAGACAAGACTTTCACCTGTGACTGTAGCAATGCTTGGTTTATCCAGTGGGCGACAACAGAAAACCAAACGCAGGTTATTGATGCCTTTGACTTTACCTGCAACTATCCGGTCAATCTAGGTGGTACCAAACTGTTGGACCTTGACACCCACTACTGTTCAGTAGATATAGGATTTTTCTACTTCATCTCCACCCCTTCTCTGGTCCTCCTAACCTTGCTGGGGTCCTTTATCTACCATCTCCTGAGATGACAGGTGGTCTACGCCTACTATCTCTCCCAGGCTTATCTCTATGACACAAAGCGAAGGAACGTCCGTGTGATTCATCAGTAGGATGCCTTCGTCTCCTACAACGGCCACGACGAGCCCTGGGTCCTGAGGGAACTTCTGCCAGAGCCGGAGGGAAACCAAGGCTGGAAGCTGTGTCTGCATCCCCTGACTTCCAGCCAGACAAACCCATCATTGACAACATCACGGACGCCGTCTCACGGGAGCCGCAAGACCGTCTGCGTGATCAGCAGCCGCTACCTGGAGAGTGGTGCTCCCGGGAGATCCAAGTGGCCAGCTTCCGTCTGTTTGATGAGCAGAAGGACGTTCTGATCCTGGTGTTTCTGGAGGAGGTCCCAGACCAGTAGCTCTCCCCCTACCACCAGATGAGAAAGCTGGTGAAGAGACGCACCTACCTGAGCTGGCCCAGAGCTTGGCTCTGGAGACCAGGGACTGCCTTGCTGAGGAGAACCCCATCCTGTCCAGGGTGGATAGAAAATGATAGTGACACACTAAATGTAACGTTTCTAAATGAAAATGAGTTATTTCATCCAAACATGGCAGCAAGACAAAGAAAAATAGTTTTAAAAAACAATTATAAAAAGATACCAGTCAGGCTTTGTTCTAGATTTACCCTATTGAATATAATTGACAAATGGCAATGTTTGAAATCAGAAATTTAGTTTATGCAAATCTACAATAAACTATGATGAAAAGTAAAATGAAATGTATTATAAAATATATGATGTGTGATATTTGATAATGAATTTATGATGAAATGTTTGACTTACTTACTTGTTACGTTCTCTTAGTTCTCTAGCTTTCTGGAACTTTTAAATGTTAAGTTTTAGGTGTAAGAGTGAAGATTCTTGAAATTGTTAAGTGTAAGCGAAAACCACTTTTTGATTCTTTATGATGAAAAACGCTTTGAAAATGAAAATGTCAAATACATTTGTCATCTTGCTCTTTAGACAAACTTTGTTTTTGACCAGCTATGAACTTTTACTCCTTCAGCTCCTTATTACATCATTAACATGAATCACTGTCAATCGTATCCATTTCCAAATGCCACAGATAAATCATCACCCAAAAATATTAATATTTCACTCTCTGTCTTTTCATCTCTTCTTCCTCTGTTGGCATATTGCCCAGATGGAGGGTAGCCAGTTCTTTCTGACACTCTGAATCAGCTCAGACTCACTTGGGGAATCTAGTGTACCTGTACACTGCTGCCATACAACCAAGCCAAGCCCACAACTTTGACTTTCTCTTGAATTCTCCACACTGCAGTTACTGCTGTGGAATCTACTCCAGTAGCCTCCATACAGTAATAAAACTATGTTAAATGACTTTAGGTATATTGAGTTATTATATATTTACCAGACTTATAGTATTGGGGGTAGACCATTGCAGGGCTGCTCACGGGTGATAGGCAACAAATCAGCATCATGTTATTGTCCTGCTCACAATTTGTGTGTAATTCTAGACCTGGGTATTGATTGTAATATAGTCTAAATGAGCAGTTCCTTTCAGATCTGTTATTGTTTACAAAGTCATACAGTCATACATTCATCCACAGCAATGTGAATACATTTATTTTACATGATAGTTCCACTTCCCAAATCTTAATTTACCTGATTATATGAAAATAGTTCCACTTCCCCCCAAAATTTAAAAAGTTCAAGATGCAGTTGAAACCTTCATTTTGCAAAAATGATCAGTTGCTTACAGGCCCATTAATGTTTTCAAAGTAATAGTATTCTTAATTCACAGTATTACATATCATTACACATTCATATTGTTTAGATACTGTATCTAACATTCCAGAGGATACGTTGGTATATTAATATTTAATGTTAGAAGAGGCTTTGTTTTTTGCAGTACTGCTGTGTCCCTGTGAACAGAGAGAGGGTTGTGAGAGAGAGGTCAGATGCAGACCCGTAGTAAAGGTTAGTCCATCTGATCAGTGGCCTTTGAAGCCCAGACATGCCCCCTCTGTCTTATCAGCAGTCCCCTGTTCCTATACCTCCTCTCCCTCCCTCACTCTCCCATTCCTCTCTACTCTAACTCCCCTCTGTTCTCTTCTCTCCTCCATCCTCTCCCCTCCATATCTACTCTCTCTATCCTTTCTCCTCTCATCCTGGCCCTCTCTACTTCATCTTCCCTCCCTCCCCTCTCCTCTTTTCACCCTCTATTCTCTCTTCTCTGTACCTTTTGACTCCCTCTCCTCTCCTCTCCTCTCCTCTCCTCTCCTCTCCTCTCCTCTCCTCTCCTCTCCTCTCCTCTCCTCTCCTCTCCTCTCCTCTCCTCTCCTCTCCTCTCCTCTCCTCTCCTCTCCTCTCCTCTCCTCTCCTCTCCTCTCCTCTCCTGTCTATTTTCCCTCTCCTTTCTTTCCTTCTTCATCCTCTCTTCTCTCTGCTCCACAACCCCCCCTCTCTCTTTTTCCTCCCTCTGTTCTTCTCTCTCAATCTCACCTTCCTCTCCTCCTCGGTCTCCTCTCTCCTCCCTCCCTCTCCACTGCCTCACCGTCTCTTTCAACCAAGCGGTACCCTGATCCTCCCTCTCCTCTCCCCTCCCATTCAGCTCAGAAATCTCCTGCACCTCCCTCTCTACTCACTCACTCTCTTTCCCTCTCCCCTCCCACCTCCCTCCTCTCCCCTCCCACCTCCCTCCTCTCCTCTCCCCTCCCACCTCCCTCCCTCCTCTCCCCTCCCACCTCCCTCCTCTCCCCTCTCCCCTCCCTCCTCTCCCCTCCCACCTCCCTCCCTCCTCTGCCCTCCCACCTCCCTCCTCTCCCCTCCCACCTCCCTCCTCTCCCCTCTCCCCTCCCTCCTCTCCCCTCCCACCTCCCTCCTCTCCCCTCCCACCTTCCTCCTCTCCCCTCCCTGTCACCAGAGCCTCTGCAAGACTCGTATAACTCCTGACTTAATAAGGATGTCAGGTAAGAGTGCCAAAACAACATTGGGAGAAGTGTGATCACGGTGTTGAAGCTTTCATCTCGCTTGTCACTCTCATTAGGTAGGTAGGCAGGCAGGCAGGCAGGCAGGCAGGCAGGCAGGCAGGCAGGCAGGCAGGCAGGCAGGCAGGCAGGCAGGTAGGTATGCAGGCAGACAGACAGACAGACAGACAGGCAGACAGGCAGACAGACAGACAGACAGACAGACAGACAGGCAGGCAGGCAGGCAGGCAGACAGGCAGGCAGACAGACAGGCAGACAGACAGGCAGGCAGGCAGGCAGGCAGGCAGGCAGGCAGGCAGGCAGGCAGGCAGGCAGGCAGGTAGGTAGGTAGGTAGATACGTAGGCAGAAAGGCAGGCAGGTAGGTAGGTAGGTAGGTAGGTAGGTAGGTAGGTAGGTAGGTAGGTAGGTAGGTAGGTAGGTAGGTAGGTAGGTAGGTAGGTAGGTAGGTAGGTAGGTAGGTAGGCAGGCAGGCAGGCAGGCAGGCACAGCCTACAGTGTGTTCACAACATTCTCCACTCTCTGGAATGATTCCATAAACATGCCCATCATCTCCAACTGCCTAGATGATACAGCTAGCTACTAAACTCAACTGAGAGAACATCCTCTAACTAGGACTACCACACAGATAGATAAGCCTGATTGACAAAGACCCTGGGTGATCTGGAGCTGAGAGCAGATTTACTTGGCAAAACAAACCACACACACACATCGATCTGCCTGCGAATGAACATTCGTGAATCCAGACATGCACTCTGCTGTTCTCCTCCTACAACTCGGTATTCATCAACTTCCAATTAACATTGAATGCAGATTGTCTCTTCAAAGCGACTGCAGCTCTCCAGATGGCTGGAGAGACGTCCATTTGGAACGTACAGTAGCAGCCTATACATTCAGAGACAGAGGCACATTGTCAATGTATATATGAGCAATTAACCAGAGACAGGAATAGATTTGTGTCACTTCTATGACTCTGATAGCTGGCGTTACCCATTGTTGTTAACATTGACGCAGACGGACTGGCCATAGGGCAATTCTGGTAAATGCCAGATGGGTTGGTCTGGGGTGTCACGACTTCCTCCGAAGCTGCCTCCTCTCCTTTTTCGGGCAGGCTTCGGTGTTCGTCGTCACCGGCCTTCTAGCCACTGCCGCTCCTCATCTCATCATTCCATTTGTTTTGTCTTGTTTATTACACACACCTGGTTCATATCCGCTCATCAGTACCTGTATAAGTGTTCCCTCTGCCCCCCCTGTCTTTGTGTGATTGTCTATTGTGGAGGTCACTATAGCTCGGTGGAGCTATATTGTATTGTGTATCCCCGGGATATTCACCCGTGTGCCTTGTTTTCTCCAGTGCGCCGTATTTACCGCACTGGAGTGTTTTTTTACGCATTGCTGCGTACTGCTGTACTGCCGAATAAAGCATTTATTCTGTGATTTACCCTCCAACGCCTGACTCCGTCCAAATCACCCGCTACATGGGGCTTTGAGCTAAATGCTCATTATTTGGCTAATAATGGTGGCCTTGTGGGAAAAAATGGGTCGGTGTCAGGACTCAAGGAAAAAAATGGTCCGGTGTGTTAGAAATGCCCGGGCAGATTTCTGGTCCCAGTCCGTCCCTGCGTTGACGTGTACACTGAGAGGTGGAAAGAGCCTAAAAACACTCATGAAGAATTTAGTATTTGTGCTAATTAGGTGTTTTTGTACTGGCCCAGAGATGTAACCAATATATTGCACTGTAGAGTAATGTGTTCTTCACGTTGTTTATCTTGGTCAGTGGAGGGGAGAATCATTCATGTGAGGGAATTGTAGACATAAAAAATGTAAGACTTAAAGGAGATGTTTTGGGGAAATACTGTTTTTTTTTGTCATGGATGTGTGTGTTAGAATGAAGAGAGAAGGTCCTCCATTAATCAATAACATTTATGGATTTTTATCTGCCCAATAGAAACATGCTGTACTTGTTTTGATTGACTGGTTTGGCCGTTTGAAGGGTTCATATTGACTGTAGACTCGAATGAACTTAAAGGCTTACACTACTAAGTCAATTTCCAAATGATGACTTTCATTGTGTTAGCAAAGACTGATTTCTACGCTTATCCCACGATAGTCCAATATGCACTTCAAATGGCAAGTACAGAGAGCAATTTGTTTTTGTTCCTTTTGGAAAAATGGCCAACTCTCCAAATCTGTACAGTAGCATTTCCTTTGCTTCCCCCAGGGCAGAAATCAGATGCTGACTCGCAGATATTAAAAACAAATATTGTGCTTCATAATACGGCACTGTGTTTACGGATTACTTTTTTATTGTGTTGAAAAGAGAGTGGATACCTGAGTCTGTATCACAGTGTTATGTTCAGGGCTTCTAGCTGTCTGTAGCACAGTGTTATGTTCAGGGCTTCTAGCTGTCTGTAGCACAGTGTTATGTTCAGGGCTTCTAGCTGTCTGTAGCACAGTGTTATGTTCAGGGCTTCTAGCTGTCTGTAGCACAGTGTTATGTTCAGGGCTTCTAGCTGTCTGTAGCACAGTGTTATGTTCAGGGCTTCTAGCTGTCTGTAGCACAGTGTTATGTTCAGGGCTTCTAGCTGTCTGTAGCACAGTGTAATGTTCAGGGCTTCTAGCTGTCTGTAGCACAGTGTTATGTTCAGGGCTTCTAGCTGTCTGTAGCACAGTGTTATGTTCAGGGCTTCTAGCTGTCTGTAGCACAGTGTTATGTTCAGGGCTTCTAGCTGTCTGTAGCACAGTGTTATGTTCAGGGCTTCTAGCTGTCTGTAGCACAGTGTTATGTTCAGGGCTTCTAGCTGTCTGTAGCACAGTGTTATGTTCAGTGCTTCTAGGCTGACTATCTCTCAGCTGACTACAGTAGCATTTCTCTTATGTCTCTGGGAACTGGAGTATTCAACCAAACTTGTTTCCAGATTTCCGAGGGTAAGGCAAAACAGCACACTTCCCAAGCTGCAGGAGAGTGTGTATTGTATACATTGATACATTGGTATAGTATCTTTATTGGGTCACAAAGTCACTCAATGAAAACATTGGTTGAATACAGAAATACTGGGTTGTTTTTGTCTTACCTCAACAATGTGCGTGTGACAGTTTTTATATGATAACATATACAGTATTTCTCCCTCAGAGCTGCTTCAGGTTTCTCTCACTCTCTCGCTCTCTCGCTCTCTTTCACTGGCCATTTACCCCACCTTTCAACTTTAACCTCTGACCCCCACCCCCCCTCCCTCCCTCCCCACTACAGTCAGAGCGCCAGTACGAGATCGCCCCCCAGCCTCACCGCTCCTCTAAGCCCCCCAAGGACTCCTACCTGGTGGAGCAGGTCTTCTCACCACACCCCTTCCCCCCCTCCATCAAGTCCCACATGAAGGGCAGCCCCCTGTACACGGACCTCAGGCTCACAGGCCCGTCGGGTGACGGCAAACGAGGTCAGCCCTCCTGGACCATCGAGGAGTACAAGCGCAATGCGGGTGGTGAGAAGGGCAAGCAGCTGACTGCCCTGGACCTGCAGGTAAGGACTGATAGGAGGGGGGATATTACAGTAGATAGGGTGGATATTATAGTAGACAGGGTGGATGTTACAGTAGATAGGGTGGATATTACAGTAGACAGGATGGACATTACAATAGACAGGGTGGATATTACAGTTGACAGGATGGACCTTACAATAGACAGGGTGGATATTACAGTTGACAGGATGGACATTACAATAGACAGGGTGGATATTACAGTTGACAGGATGGACCTTACAATAGACAGGGTGGATATTACAGTTGACAGGATGGACATTACAGTAGATAGGGTGGATATTACAGTAGACAGGGTGGATATTACAGTTGACAGGATGGACATTACAGTAGACAGGGTGGATATTACAGTTGACAGGATGGACCTTACAATAGACAGGGTGGATATTACAGTTGACAGGATGGACATTACAATAGACAGGGTGGATATTACAGTTGACAGGATGGACATTACAGTTGACAGGGTGGATATTACAGTAGGCAGGGTGGATATTACAGTTGACAGGATGGACATTACAGTTGACAGGGTGGATATTACAGTAGACAGGGTGGATATTACAGTTGACAGGATGGACCTTACAATAGACAGGGTGGATTTTACAGTAGGCAGGGTGGATATTACAGTAGATAGGGTGGACCTTACGGTAGACAGGGTGGATATTACAGTAGGCAGGGTGGATATTACAGTAGATAGGGTGGACCTTACAGTAGACAGGGTGGATATTACAGTAGGCAGGGTGGATATTACAGTTGACAGGGTGGATATTACGGTAGACAGGGTGGATATTACAGAAGACAGGGTGGATATTACAGTAGGCAGGGTGGATATTACAGTAGACAGGGTGGATATTACAGTAGACAAGGTGGACCTTACGGTAGACAGGGTGGATATTACGGTAGACAGGGTGGATATTACAGTAGGCAGGGTGGATATTACAGTAGACAGGGTGGACCTTACGGTAGACAGGGTGGATATTACAGTAGACAGGGTGGACCTTACGGTAGACAGGGTGGATATTACAGTAGACAGGGTGGACCTTACGGTAGACAGGGTGGATATTACAGTAGACAGGGTGGACCTTACGGTAGACAGGGTGGATATTACAGTAGGCAGGGTGGATATTACGGTAGACAGGGTGGACCTTACAGTAGACAGTAGACAGGGTGGACCTTACAGTAGACAGTAGACAGGGTGGACCTTACAGTAGACAGTAGATAGGGTGGACCTTACGGTAGACAGGGTGGATATTACAGTAGGCAGGGTGGATATTACAGTAGACAGGGTGGATATTACGGTAGACAGGGTGGATATTACAGTAGACAGTAGACAGGGTGGATATTACAGTAGACAGTAGACAGGGTGGACCTTACAGTAGACAGTAGATAGGGTGGACCTTACAGTAGACAGGGTGGATATTACAGTAGACAGGGAGGACCTTACAGTAGACAGTAGATAGGGTGGACCTTACAGTAGACAGTAGATAGGGTGGACCTTACAGTAGACAGTAGATAGGGTGGACCTTACAGTAGGCAGGGTGGATATTACAGTAGACAGTAGATAGGGTGGACCTTACAGTAGGCAGGGTGGATATTACAGTAGACAGTAGATAGGGTGGACCTTACAGTAGGCAGGGTGGATATTACAGTAGACAGTAGATAGGGTGGACCTTACAGTAGGCAGGGTGGATATTACAGTAGACAGTAGATAGGGTGGACCCCACTACAGTAGTAGGATCATCCTTCCATTGCTGTTTCCATTACTTAGGCAGGGTGAACCCCACTACCTATTTCTGTTGTCCCCTACCTTAATGATGTTTTGGATTGAATTGGTTTCTATAGAAAATGTTAGCTTTGGTAGATCCTGGAATGCTGATCCTGGATGTTGATTCAAAGGGCCTCTTTGACCTGAAGAAAGCACCCAGGGGAAGCGGATGACTAGAGAACCGCTGACAAAACTCTTTCTCACCTCCCTCGTCGATTTTTACTGATCTGAGAGGTGTGTGTATGTGTGCGTGCTCGTGTGTGGTTGTTCATGTGCTGCGTGTGTGTACTGTACGTGTGTGTGTGTACTGTACATGTGTGTGTGCGTGCGTGTATTTATGTGTGTGAGTCAGGGGACTGATTCGATCCTACTGTGTAGTGACATGTGAAGATGCGGAGCCACATTGATATCACCGGTGACCTTGTTAATCTTTCAAGAGTGTCACAACTCACTACAGATGGGTGGACTCCATTATAATGGTAATTTCTTGTTATTTATTTGATCTAGATGATGTATTCTAGGGCCAGAGCAGCTGTATTAAGGTAACTAACCATCTTGGATAGTTTGCACTATAGTCTAAATAATATCACAAGAAACCTATATAAAGAAGACTACAGTGTTTTCTACCTGGTACCATTGGCTGTACTGTACTCCATCATTTTAGGCTGGATGATTTTTCCCTAACTCTGATATCCTTCTATTGTTTTGTAAGGTGCTTCACTCACCATCATGAATAATGGTGATGTCATAATGTAGGCCATTTAGCAGAAGCTTTTATCAAAAGCGACTTACAGTCATGCATGCATACATGTTTCATATGGGTGGCCCCAATATGAGTCAAACCCATGATCCTGGAGTTGCAAGCACCATGCTCTACCAACTGAACCACAGAGGACCCCACCATACAGTAACATACTGATTTTCTCTGTGAGATGAGTCACATTTTCCTGGAGTGAAAGAAGTGTATATAAGTGGGTGATTGTGTGAGATGAAAAGGTTGCCTGAGATTTCACAGGATTGCGAGTGTGTGTACTCAGACAATTTATTTACCGGGGTATCCTTGGGAGACCAGCAGCTATCTGTCAATAATCCAACAGTAAGCAAGGAGACAAAGATGGAGAGAGTTAAAGAGGTAGATGGAGATAGAGGCCACAATGAGTTAGAGAGAGAGAGAGAGACAGAGAGAGATGGAGAGAGAGAATAGAGAAAGAGAGAGAGAGAGAGAGAGAGCGAGAGAGAGAGAGAGAGAGAGAGAGAGAGAGAATAGAGAAAGAGAGAGAGAGAGAGAGCGAGAGAGAGAGAGAGAATAGAGAGAGAGAGAGAGAGAGAGAGAGAGAGAGAGAGAGAGAGAGAGAGAGAGAGAGAGAGAGAGAGAGAGAGAGAGAGAGAGAGAGAGAGAGAGAGAGAGAGAGAGAGAGAGAGAGAGAGAGAGAACACAGAAGTCATAAAGTCAGCTTGCATCACCAGTGAACCGTTAATTGCCCTGCAATGCAATTACACTCCCAGTCCCAGTTCAAAATAATACAACAACTCTACAGGGAAAAATGGTCTCTTTAGTGATAATGGGGTGTTTCTGTGCAGAGTGGTAATTATATATAATGAAGAACTGTGATGTGCTGCGATGCATTGGTGGAATGGCTGTTGTGCCCCAAATCGCACCCTAATCCTTAGATAGTGCACTACTTTGCTCTGGTCAAAAGTAGTGAACTATATAGGGAATACAGTGTCATTTGGGACGTAGACGTTTTCTTCTAAACCTGCATTCAGTCGATTGGTCGGTGTGTCTGACTGAACATCTGCAGTGATTACCCATTTACTTACACTGAAGCGTCTGTTGACGGAGGATAATTAGTCTGTAAGCCAGTGATTATTTTCAGCCAAAACAAATGGGTTGAGGAGCCCGACACAATTTGCAATGGTAAGTCAGTCCACTTTGTATCTCATTGATTAGGAATGACAGGACTCCTAGCCTTCATTGCCCTCTAAAAATTGCCCTCTATTGGTTTGGAATTGGGTCAATGACGGACAGACGGACGGACGGACAGACAGAGACAGACAGACAGAGAGAGAGACAGAGACAGACAGAGAGATAGTCAGAGAAACAGACAGAGAGATAGTCAGAGAAACAGACAGAGAGACAGACAGAGAAACAGACAGAGAGATAGTCAGAGAAACAGACAGAGATAGTCAGAGAAACAGACAGAGATAGTCAGAGAAACAGACAGAGAAACAGACAGAGAGATAGTTAGAGAAATAGACCAAACTTTGCAGTAACAAAAAAATAAAAACCAGGCTGGTCACCCAAAGCATTGATTTCTAATTTCATCATGATCAATTGGGACAGTTTTGCAAAGAAGATGGCAATAGGATTAACCTTGGTGCCTTAGAGGGTTGCAGAGACACACAGGATGACCTAATAATCCTCAACAGACTATTCCCTATATAGTGCAAAAGAAAAGAGGAAGGACAATGTTTCAGGCATTGAGTTGCTGCTGTGTCTCTGCCCTTTGGACTCTGAGAGAGAGACAGAGAGAGAGAGAGAGAGAGAGAGAGAGAGAGAGAGAGAGAGAGAGAGAGAGAGAGAGAGAGAGAGAGAGAGAGAGAGAGAGAGAGAGAGAGAGAGAGAGAGAGAGAGAGAGAGAGAGAGAGAGATTTAATGTATTGTTATTCTCATTAATATTGTTGTTGTAGTTGCTGTTAATGGTAATCCCATTTCCACTACAACTATTATTATTGCTGTTGGTCCCACCATTTTTGTTATAAGTATACTTTGACAATGTAAGTAATTTAACTTGCAATGTCAATAAAGTCTATTGAATTGAATTGAGAGAGAGAGAGAGAGAGAGACAGAGAGCGAGCGAGAGAGAGACACATAGAGAGACAGAGGGAGAGAGAGGGAGAGAGACAGACAGAGACAGAGACGCAGAGAGAGAGAGGCAGGCATAATATTGAGGGATTTGGATAAACCCTATACCCAAGAACTGCAGATGTAGGTTGTGAATCTTAATGAGGGGAAAGAATACTCAGAGGAGGATCCGGATGTATTTTAAAGCAGTGTGAGTATGACTATGGGAGAGAGAGAGAAAATGATTTTTTAAAAAGTAACCATTGCATTGACACACTGCATAGTAGATAGAAAACCATGGTTTTGGTGATATGTGGATCAGAAAATCACCAAGATTTTCTGATTCAAAGTTGAACTATAGTGAATGAGGCCAGTAGTATTTTGTTGAGCGAGATAATCAACTCTGCAGTGAATTAGTTATTATCTTATCTCCAATTATTAACGGCTAGACATTTAGCTTCTTACAGTACATTTGCTTTTCTTTCTTTCTGTCTGTCTGTCTGTCTCTCGTCTCTCTCTCTCTCTCTCACTCTCTCTCTCTTTCTCTTCCTATTGCCCTCTCTCTCTCGTCCTCTCTCTCTCGCTCTCTCTCCGACGCTCTCTCTCTGACGCTCTCTCTCTCTCTCCGACGCTCTCTCTCTCTCTCCGACGCTCTCTCTCGCTGCCGGCACAAGAACATTAAAACCCCCAGCATTAATGCTCAAAGACGAACTTTTGTACCAATCAATGAAGCAACCCTCTCCCTGCAGTGCACCTCCACTATATTAGCCTGCTAGACAGGGAAGAGACAAAGAGGCAATCTGGGATTCAAACAGCAACAAAGCCCTCACCCTGCCACTTCTTTGGTAAACAGCTGAGGAATACGGCTGGAGAAATGTAACCACTCTCAAATTCATAGACAGAGCTATGGATGCAAGGACTGACCATCCATGAGATCAAAATGATAGTTTTAATCATGTTTTTAAGGTATACAGTGTTTGATTACAATTACATTGGGTGGCAGGTAGCCTAGCGTTTAAGAGTGTTGGACCAGTAACCGAAAGGTCGCTGGTTCGAATCCTGAGCCGGTGAGAACTCTGTCAATGTGCCCTTGAGCAAGGCACTTAACCATAATTGCTCCTCTTAAGTCGCTCTGTATAAGTGTGTCTACTTAAATGTAAAACATTGTTTACAACAAATGGAGTAAAACAAGCTCATATTTTGGGTTCTGATGTGGTACGACAGTTGAACTAAACTCATAAGGCATAATGGACCCTGTGATAAACATGAGCGGTGATTGGCGAGAATCGATGGCTGCCGACTGTAATCCGTGTCCTTGTGAATGTTTGTTTCCCACTGACTCCCTGGGAGACATGGGAAGGAGAGACAAGCTGTAACATTCTATCATATTTATATTCTTAAAAATAATATATTATGTAATTGATTTCAAAGTAAAAAAATGTATGTACCAATCGCAGATTGCAAAGTAGTAAAGCTAGCTGTCCAGAATGTTACAGCTTGTCTCTCCTTCCCATGTCTCCCAGGGAGTCAGAGGGAAACAAACATTCACAAGGACACGGATTACAGTCGGCAGCCATTGATTCTCGCCAACCACCGCTCATGTTTATCACAGGGACCATTTAGGCAATAACACTGAAGGGGGGTGAGGCTAGCCAAGAGAGAGTTGTCAGAAAAACAAGCAGATGGGAGATATGGGAAGGCTGTAGTGTCAGAGATAGAAGTCTCCCAGGATCTCTCTCAGGCACAAATGTAGGATCATTTTACACCCCCCGAATCCTAACCTTAACCGTTATGGGGGATATGCAAAACTGACCTAAAATCAGTGTCAAGGGGCGTTTCTTCCGAAAAAATTGTCAGGACCCAGAGGAAACAAGGGATGCCAAATGGCACCCTCTTCCCTTTGTAGTTCACTACTTTTGACCAGAGCTCTATGGGTTGTAGCCTGCCAAGCTATACTGAACCCCCCTGGTTATTGCTGCGTCTTGGATGCTGAGAGGAGAGCCACAGAGGACAAATCCATGCAGCGCAGTGGAAAATGAAGGAGTCTAGAAGTTGCTGGCTCCCACTGAGTCTTGCTGTTTGTCTTATTCTCTCTCCTGTTCTCTCTCTCTCTCTCTCTCTTCTGATCTCTCTCTCCTGTTTTGTCCCCCCCCCCCTCTCTCTCTCTCTTTCTCGCTCTCTCTTTCAATCTCTCTTTGAAATGTGACAGTCAATTAAAATATCAATGTGCTGTTTGCTAGAAATCCAATCTTGGAAGAATTATTTTTGCCTCCCATAGTATACTCACACAAACCATATGAGACATGGGACAAGAAGGGAATTCAATCTGTTTGCCTGTCATCCTATTTCAACCAGAATGTCGCCCTCCTCAATAATCAATGCATTCTTCATAAAATGTACTCTCACGTCTCTGTCTTTTTCACCTACATGAACTCTCTCCCACCGTCCTGTTAAAGTCAGTGTGGTGCTAAATCCTTGACAATGTAACTTGGCCCTAGTATACTGTACAGAGAGGAAGTATTCTTGCAGAAACACATTTGTGCATGTCACAATAACATTTGAATGAAATCATTTGAATACTGCTGTCCCTACTCACTCTGTCATCAGATAGACTCAGATAAGCTCTCTCTTTCGGTCTCCTTCATTAGCTGTCTTCTTTTCCTTCTTCTTCTTCTTTTCCTTCTTCTTCTTCTTTTCCTTCTTCTTCTTCTTTTCCTTCTTCTTCTTCTTTTCCTTCTTCTTCTTCTTTTCCTTCTTCTTCTTCTTCTTCTTCTTCTTCTTCTTCTTCTTCTTCTTCTTCTTCTTCTTCTTCTTCTTCTTCTTCTTCTTCTTCTTCTTCTTCTTCTTCTTCTTCTTCTTCTTCTTCTTCTTCTTCTTCTTCTTCTTCTTCTTCTTTTACCCTCTCTCTCTCCCTCTTTGTCTTTCAGATCCACAAAATCCATCTCCCTCTTTCTCTCCTGCTTTCTCATTGGCTGAGTCCCAATTCTCCACCCCTTTCCCAAAGTGTGCACTTGCACACTTTCCATAATGCATTTCACAATAGTGAAAACTCCCTCTGGCTGATGTTTAAACAAATGAAATTATTTTAAATCCATGACCAGAGGTGTGCAAGTGTGCACTTTGCGAGAAGAGTGCAAAATTGTGACGTAGCCTTTCTATCTAAAATCTAGGGTTGGGCTCAATTTGAATTGAAGTCACTCAATTCAGGCAGTGATTAGAATAAAACTTTTTACATAAATACCTTTCTTTTTCAGTTTATTGAGAAGTCATTGAAAAGAGAATGCCTTTTTTCAATTATTGAATTTGAAATTCAGTTTACTGTCTGAATTGACTGGCTTGCAAATCGAATTGTCCCCAAACCTGCTAGAATCACTTCCCAGTGGGCATAACTGATTGACATGAACTCCAAATGGCCTTTCCACCCCAAACCCCCTCTTTCCTTTTCAGACGCAGGAGTCATTGAACCCCAATAACCTGGAGTACTGGATGGAGGATATCTACACGCCGGGTTACGATTCGCTGCTGAAGAGGAAGGAGGCGGAGTTTCGGAGAGCCAAGATGTGCAAGATTGGAGCGCTGATTGCCGCCGCTGCCTGCACTGTGATCCTGGTCATCGTCGTGCCCATATGCACTATGAAGTCATGAAGTGCTCCATGTCATGCTCTACGAAGTGCTCAAAGTCGCAACACTTTCCTTCTGCCCTTGTTTATTCTGGCTAAATGTTAAAGGACTGAATACGTGTGAGCAATATGTTATCAGCCCCAATTACAGGAGCAGCCCTCTGATTGGCTATGTGGACGTTTGAAGAGTGAGGTACATGTATTTTTTAATGTGAATCTGGCCTATGTTTGTGGTATTGGAATCAAGTCTATGTTATTTTCTACATGATTTAGTTGTTATGCCACGGGATAGGGCATTGGTATTAGGGAATCATCAGTACACATTCAAAATGACTTTGTTCAGAGGGGAATGTCTCAAGTTTGATCTTTTCTATTTATTGTTGCCTATATTAACTTATTGACATGATGTATTTATGATCAAAGACAGAATGGAACTGGCACATACACAATGTCTAGATCTGTTACATTTACATTTCTATTGTACTGGTGGACGATGTTTATTACCATGTTAAATATTTATTTCACTTTTTCTCTTTGTTAAAGGGGCAATCTGAAGTTCAATCAAAAACAACAAAGCGGCTACCCCGCCACTGTTTTTGTTAACTGAAACAGATTATCTGTACAGTATACAGTCGACAGCTGGATTTGTTTTTGTAGACAGCGTCTGATATTTTTATTTTAGTATAATTGCTGTATAATGTATTTTAATGAGAGTTATTTTTGATGAATTATCTGGTAGAATGTGATGAGGTGCACCAGATATGATTTATCTTTATCAATAATAATAATAATAACCAGAGTTTTAATTCATGGGATTTGTGCAATGCCTTTTCTAAATAGACATATACAGTATATTGAAGTACTGTAGTTGAAATAGACAAATAACAAACAGTACATATAAAACAACATAAAACACTACAGAGCTAACCTGGATGTATTGAATGTAGCATTACTCACAGAGAGCAAAACACACCTATTATTTCTCATCATCACTTGAGCAGAATTGAGTTGAATGTTGCTCTCCTTTCCTTGCTTTAGATAGTTTAACTACTAGCCAAGAGCACATAGCTGCAGTAGGGAGCTCTGAAGTAGGGAGTTATTCTTTGCCTTGTGAGAGTGTTTATATAGTAAATACTTGACGTTTCCACTGTCGACTAACTGAGCACCTCTGGGAGAGAGACTTGTATTAGTTCAGTCAGCGGTATCGACTGCACCAGTCTCCCAGGCTGGCAGAAACCAACAGATACACTAACACTAGCAGAAGCTTCTTATGAAGTGCCGTGTCACCTTATGAACATTCATAGCACCTTGTGCAGTTCTATAGAGCGTTATGACATGTTGTATTAATTAAGCAATAAGACACACTAGGTTATGATGTATCGTGGATATATTAAAGCTTAGCAGCCTCATGCCTCGTTGCTTTTACAGTTTCGTAACGGTCCATGACTGCATTACAATGTGGTTTGAATGTGCTACGAATGTTTATAAGGCATTGTAACACTTTGTAAGAAGCTGATTCAAGTAAATAAAATAGTCCCTCCTCTCAAGCCCAGCTTACAGATCTAGTCTCCTAAGAGGCCTTAGAACCACTGAATGCAAACTGCCTGCCGTTAAGGTTGTGTCCCAATAGTTTAGAAGAACGTCCTTGTCTCATCATCAACTGTAGCGGTGGTGATGAAAGGAAGGAGACGAGGAGGGGAAGCCATTTCACAGTTCTGGGACACAACGTGAGAGTCACATCTCCACTCATGAACCTGAGCTCAGAGACACTACGCAAACCAAGATGGCCGATCGCACAGATGTCACCCAGATAAATGTAAACCAAGGGATGCTCAACTCCAGTCATCCTTGGTTTCCCTCTCAAGTTAGTTAAGGTAGGCCGCGTTCCAGGCTGACTACATTGCAGACTCCTGGCAGATATCAAAGCACCTGGATAGATGTTTAAGACATCAGCTAACCACATCCTATGATATAGCAATCTGATGCACGACTGTGCAGTCGATAACGTGGCAAGCAACCATTGGTTGATGCAGTGCAATGTCTGTAATGTAGTAGGCTTGGAACGCAACCTTTAGGCTAGTGATTTATGGGAGAGAATGTTGTCATACTGCCAAAATGAACATGAGGAAGTACGTACTTCAGGTTGTACACATTAGAAGTTTGATATACGTTCAAAAGTAGACACTGTAACCTGTTAATTGCGCACTGGAACAGTCAGTTTCATGTCAGGTTTGCTTGTTAGGAGAGCACTGGAGTTGAGCCCTCCCACCTAATGGGTGTAGGGTGAAGTTGATGTTTATTGTCACAAGTCTTGTCCTGGAGGCAGAACTGAGCGATTTCCCCTTAGATAGGCCAGCTGCAAAGTCAAAATTGGCTATATTGTAAACATAAATGTAATGTTAGGGTTAGGCATTAGGGTTAGCAGTGTGGTTAAGGTTAGGGTTAGGCATTAGGGTTAGCAGTGTGGCTAAGGTTAGGGTTAGGTTTAGGTTTAGCTAGTGACCACTCTGCAGAGCTGCCTCCAGAACAAGATTCAGGACGAAAAACACTAACCTGCAAAGTTGACCCTAGATGCTGATCCTGGGTCAGTTTTGCATTTTCCCCACCGATGGATTGGGGGAGGGGAAGCTGATCCTAGATCTGTACCTTGGGGAAACTTTACCTCTGAGCGGTGTAATGATTACCCAGTGGATTTGCCTTCAACACAGGAACTGTGAGCCGCAGCACACTGTAGTAGTCTGTAAATAGTTAGATGCACACATCATGTCAACAGGTGTAAACTGGAATATATCACAATAAAAGAGAACTGTTCTGACTGTTACTGTGTCAACTTTTGTTTTTAGCTGTCCTTTGAAATGAATATTGGCTGTGTAAAGTGGTTGTCATACTTACACTTTCTTGTTTTGTGATATTTTTCTATCATTTATCTTTTTGTCTTCAGATCGAAGAAGAGGTTCAGTGGAGACATGACAGAATATTGCTCAGCATAACAAAGCCTGCGGTTTTCTGAGGGTTCTTATTGTGTTTTTATCTGGTTGTTCACTTCTCATTAATGGGATTATTTGTATTATTCTTTAGTTGATCTTTTGCATAATACTCCGGTTAGACTAATACAATAGGATTTGTGAAAATTTCAGGGGCCGTATCTATCAATCAAGCATCTCAGAGTAGAAGTGCTGATCTAGGATCAGGTCCCCTTTCTTATTCATTATAAATAAAAAGCAAAACTGGTCCAGCCCTGAGGCGTTTAATGAACATGGGTCCAGATCACTGGTATACAAAGCACTTAGATCATGTATACCTTACGTACCTACGTACCAGTGGAGGCTCCTCAGATGAGGAAGGGGAGGACCATCATAAAAAAAAAGAATTTCATAAAAATAAAATGTTTAAAACATTTTAAAAGTTAGCCTTTTTAGATAAAACTATACTAAATATAATCACGTCACCAAATAATTGATTAAAACACTATTTTGCAAAGAAGGTCTACAGTAGCCTCAACAGCACTCTGTAGGGTAGCACCATGGTGTAGCTGGAGGACAGCTAGCTTCCGTCCTCCTCTGGGTACATTGACTTCAATACAAAACCTAGGAGGCTCATGGTTCTCATCCCCTTCCATAGACTTATACAGTCATTATGACAACTTCCGGAGGATGTCCTCCAACCTATCAGAGCTCTTGCAGCATGAACTGACATGTTGTCCACCCAATCAAAGTATCAGAGAATTAATCTAGTACTGAAAGCATAAGCTACAGCTAGCTAGCACTGCAGTGCATCAAACGTGTTGAGTAGTTGACTCAAAGAGAGAGAAAGAAAATAGTTGAACAGCTTTGAACAAATTAATTTCTTCCTAAATGAAGGAGAAGCAAGAGAGAAATAGAGAGAGAGAGATTGTCATTTTTTTCTCTCACTTTTACTTACTTAGCTAGCAAATGCAGCTAGCTAGTTTAGCCTACTGAAACATCCTGCTCAAACAGAGGGATGCTATGTTAGCTAGCTGGCTATGACTATCCAACACAACACTGGAACTCTTCCAAGTCAAGGTAAGCTTTAGGTTTTAGATAAAGGCGAAAGAAACGCACACCTATTTAGGCGAGGTGCTGGCTGACGGCGTAAAACACTTCAAAAAGAAAAGGAAAGCCGCACACTCTAGGAGCTCAGATGCAATAATTTAATATCTTAATAACCAACGTTTATACCCTGATGAAGACAGCTTGTCTGTCGAAACGTTGGTTATTAAGATATTAAATTATTGCATCTGAGCTCCTAGAGTGTGCGGCTTTCCTTTTCTTTTTGAAAAGCTTTAGGTTTTACCCATTTATTGCCACTGGGGCCCGCCGGTGTAACTGCTTACTGACTGTACACTGTAACGTTACTGCATGATTGTAGGGGGTTTACTAATTCATTAGTTCTATTAGCTATGCTGACTATGATGTTACTCTAGCTAATATGGTGACAACGATGTAGGCTGTGTGTAGCGGTTTGGCTTCAAAAGTTTTTTTTCGAATGGTCACATACAGTTGATGTGTTGTGCATTGAAGTCCACAAGCGTAGATGCGAGAAGGAATACAATGTGGCTGTTATGAAACTGTGAACTGTGTTTACGTGTTTTCAGGGGTGTATTCATTCCGCCGATTCTGTTAAAAAACGTTTCTTAAACAGAAGCAAACGGAACAAAACGGGGATAAACATACCTGTATTTGTCCAATAGAAACTCTCGTTTGCAACTGTTGGACTAATAATTACACCCAATATTAGCTAGATTCAGGCAAGAGTGTGCAAGGCGGTATTGAATGCCACTGTCTGTCCATGTGTCACTGTCTGTCACATCAAATGTGTCTCTCGACCTGTGTGTACCTACATTGTAAACTTTCATTCATATGCTAGGTTGTAGCAGCCTCATGATGGGTATAGGGACAATTAGAGTATGATGTAGTAGCCTAAACCTATCGCTGTTCCATTTAACTGGGTGAATGGAATATGAATGACAGTCATCCAATATGCTGTAATAGAAATAAGGCCATGCTCATGGAAAAATGAATGTGTCCTCCCTCATCTGAAATGGGACTGACCGCCACTGATACATACGCAACACAAGAACACAATTAGCTACGTAAAATGGTGATCATGCGTACTTGGGTCGAGTTACAAATTGAGGGCCTGCACACACAGGATCACCATTTTGCTTAGCTAATTATAGTTCTTGCATCCGTACGTATGTAGGTTATAAATTAGGCATTAGAGGAGTTTCTAACTGAGCCAAGTCCACATTGAGTCTGCTATACATCCCCAGTGAGAACTGTCTGATGTTCTTCATAGACAACTCTAAATGGGCCAACCACTTTGATGGAGAGAGGAAATGGAGGATGACAGTGACAAGGAACCTAGCCCAGGGGGATTGTTGGTACTGGAGTCCAGGATTTGGCCTAGAATACTGGACTACAACTGCACTGATAACACTGTTGGGGTGTCAAACAAATACTGTAAAACTCATTATAATCTGGCAATGTGATTTAATTTGATACTTCTTCAGCAATGTGCAATATAAAAAGGCCACTATTTATGCATTTCTCAGTTGACTTTAGTTCAATAATCACCTTTTTATTTATTTTTTTTGTTTTATTTTTTTATTTCACCTTTATTTAACCAGGTAAACCAGTTGAGAACAAGTTCTCATTTACAACTGCGACCTGGCCAAGATAAAGCAAAGCAGTGCGATAAAAACAACAACACAGAGTTACATATGGGGTAAAACAAAACAAAGTCAAAAATACAACAGAAATACATATAATATACAGTGTGCAAATTTAGCAAGTTATGGAGGTAAGGCAATAAAATAGGCTATAGTGCAAAATAATTACAATTTAGTATTAACACTGGAATGATGTGCAAGAGATGATGTGCAAATAGAGATACTGGGGTACAAATGAGCAAAATAAATAACAATATAGGGATGAGGTAGTTGGGTGGGCTAATTTCAGATGGGCTGTGTACAGGTGCAGTGATCGGTAAGGTGCTCTGACAACTGATGCTTAAAGTTAGTGAGGGAGATAAGTGTCTCCAGCTTCAGAGATTTTTGCAATTTGTTCCAGTTCCAGTTTATAGCACACATTGATGGAGAAAAGTGTTATTAAACCACACTGCCAGATTATAATGAGGTTTACAGTATTGTTAGCACTATTTAGCACTTGCTGTAACTCTTGGGAAGGAATATATGGCTTTCTGTTCACATGCAATATAGTACAGTATCTGGACTTCATTAAAACAAAGACTTGAAGCCAATGCTGTTACTTTAGGCGTGGGTACAGATGCCACTTCTGACACCATGTTACCTTATGAGCTATATGGATAAGGCAGAGAGATGTCAGTCAAGTTAACTGGGAAGATAATATGAAATATAGGTTATACATCCAGGTCCTTGAATTTGACCATTACAGAATTAACACTTTACAGGACAAATGGAGAATTTCAATTTATTTCCTGAGTTGTATTGAGATCAACCCCAAACCTGGGTATTACGAAGTATACGCTAAGGCTGGCTGAAAAGTCTCTTGCTCCCTAAAAAAGCAACCATTACAAAACTGTGTTAAACCTCTCTAATTGTGTTGCAGCGTTGTGCTATTTCAGCATTTTTTTTTGACATCCTCTTCGGGAGTCAGCTGCAGAACTGCAAATCTAATCAGGGGTTTTCTGAAGCAGGGGAAAAGCACACTGCCGTGCTCATAGCAGCTGGGGAATGCAGAATCAAGCAGCTCTGCAATCTGGCGAACGCCACTACCCTGAAGTTACGTTCAAGAAATAAATGCATTTCAACTGGGTGGAAAATATACAGAAAGACCGCAACTGCTGTTGTATTTATCCATTAGCAACCAATTTCGGCTATATCCAGTCTGTTTAGAGGAGACCTTTTCGCAAATGTTCCAATTGAATGGAAGCTAAAATGGCAATTATTCCACAATAGCCTATGGCAATGAAATGATTGTGGAAACGCTGGTATGTCGACTGCTGCTTAGCAACATAGCAACATTGTGATAAATGTCTGCCGTATTTTAAAAAAACATTTTAGTCATTTAGCAGACGCTCTTATCCAGAGCGACTTACAGTTAGTGAGTGCATACATTTTCATACTGGCCCCCCGTGGGAAACGAACCCACAACCCTGGCGTTGCAAGCGCCACGCTCTACCAACTGAGCTACAGGGGACTGTATTTCTATATTCTATCGCCATCGTTGAACGTCTGCTTGTCAAGTCTTTTCCATATCACATTAGGCGTGTTGATGACATGTAACATTGTCTAACTATTCACTTTATTAATATCACAAATGGTGACCCATGTCGTGTATCGGTAATGATGTTTCGGGGTAAACATTCTGTAAAGTAACTCGTTTGGTGAGTAAGGATTTTCAAGAGACTACATCAGTCTATCCATCTGGCTTCAGAAAGTCAAACTCAACCTGTATTAGAACATGCTGAGCGCTCTAACTGAGTGGAGCGTAATCCTCTGTGAATGTAGGATGAATTTAAACATGATCAGACTCTGTTCCATCACTCACTACCCCCCTCTCTGAGCCTCTCTCGGCCCTCTCAGCCAACTGAGACAGAACCACTAACCTTGGCTGCAGCAGACACACTTAACAAGGTCAGAAAAGCACTCTGTGTTTGTGTGCACATGCATGCATGTGTGTGCGTGAGAGAGTGTGTGCGTGAGTGTGTGTGTGCGAGAGAGTGTGTGTGCGTGCGTGTGTGTGTGCAAGAGAGAGAGTGTGTGTGTACGTGTGTGTGTGCGAGAGAGTGTGTGTGCGTGCGTGTGTGCGAGAGAGAGAGAGAGTGTGTGCGTGTGCGCGAGTGTGTGCGAGAGAGAGTGTGTGTGTGTGTGTACGAAAGAGTGTGTGTGCGTGCGTGTGTGTGTGCGAGACAGTGTGTCTCTGTGTGTGCGAGAGTGTGTGCGTGAGTGTGTGCGAGAGAGAGTGTGTGTGTGCGTGTGTGTGTGTGTACGAGAGTGTGTGTGCGTGCGTGCATGTGTGTGTGCGAGAGAGAGTGCGTGTGTGTGTGTGTGTGTGCTCATGCGTGCAACGTACCACTAACTGTCCATAAGGCTGGATTAATTCCAAATCCCCCTGTCCCTTATTATTTTCTCTGGGTCTACACAGTGCAGAAATCTCAACCATTGAAATACAGCAGACTAGAATTTCACACACTGGCTTATTCACAGGACCATGTGACCTGACCTGGACAAACTCTGGGTCTTAGTTCTAGGCTAGGCTTCATCTAGGGCCCTGAGTTTCTTCTGGGACTGCATACACATATAAAGTGGAAATGCATGGATGAGGGTCACAATGGTAAAATGCAAACACAACTGGAGACACTTTGTCATTTTTGAAGCAAACCAAAATAGTGTAGAAGCAATTTCTAACCAACTGTAAACAAACTTAGCTGGCTAGCGTATTATCGTGGCTAACTGTGGGCAAAATCATTCACTTATTTACCTTTAATTAGCCACTGCAAATCTTTTTGCTAGCAAACGTGACGCTGTCTCGAGCAGTGGAGGCTGCTGAGGGGAGAATGGCTCATAATAATGTCTGGAACGGAGCGAATGGAATGGCATCAAACATGGAAACCATGTGTTTGATGTATTTGATACCATTCCACCAGTTATGCTTCAGCCATTACCATGAGCTTGTCCTCCCCAATTAAGGTGCCACCAACCTCTTGTGGTCTCCAGCACTGTTTGCTTTTTGACACTTTCCAAACGTCACTGTCATTTAGCAATACTGTGTCAATAGAAGGATGTTCAGTTTTGCCTTCCTAGGACCTACTCAGAGTCTTATAATATTATTTAGAGAAGTGTAAAGTTTATCTTCCAGTACTGCATGACCTTTTCTAGCATCATAAACCAATTTGTGGGACTGTGAAGGAGACAACAGTTTAACCAGCCAAGGACTTCTGGGCATGTGGGTGAGACAACAGTTTAACCAGCCAAGGACTTGTGGGCGTGTGTGTGTGTGTTGGTGTGTGTGTTTGAGTGTGTGCAGCCAAGGCACCATCTCCCTTTCTCACAGGGCATGTGGAATCAGTCCCAATCCTGTATTTCTCCCAGACAGCACTCAGTCAAACAGCAATCTGCCAAAAACAATGATAAACTGACAAATAACAACCTACTATAGTCTGCCTGCCTGTCAGTCTGCCTGCCTGTCTGTTTCTGTCTGTTTGTATCGTCCATCCGTCTACCTGCCTGCCATGGAAAACAGAGGTGGTTGCTAATTGAGAAGTAGACTGTTCCATAGACCTATAATCTATCCACATCATTGTGTATGCCTTTACAAAAGGCAATGATATACGGTAACCATGAAAATGACATCATCGCTGTAGATAGCATGCCCAACTGTTTCAAGAGGCCAATAAACTGTCACATAGAGAACAATGGAAAATATGTGATACAGTACATGTTACTAGCACTTTGTAGCCTCACTGCTAATGATGTATGCTGTTTCAGAGGCCAGTGATCTAACTGGCCATCTCACGGAGGCCTATAAACCAATGGTGGCAGTTAAATTAAAATACAAATTTGCCTGTGATTATGTTGCCAACCTTAGCTCTCCCCGTTCTAATGAGAAACACAAGCCTCTTCGGAGTAACCAGCGAATCACCTGACCCTGAAACTTACTGTAGCAGTGGCAGACCACACACATACACAGACACACAGATGTGTGCACACAGACACATAAAAACACATACACACAGACACACACACACACACACATACACACATACACACACACACACACACACACCTCAGGTGACAATCTGATGAATTAGCCCTCTCCTTCCTATGACAGAATCTATGTTTTATATTTTCAGTGTTCACATACAAGTCTATTCTCTTCCAATTACCAATATAATCATGTTCGAGCTCTATTATTGAGAAAAAGGCTGTTGATAAGTCAGTCTCTTATGCATTTCCTGTCCTTGCTGGCTGAGTGTGTTTCATCATTCTGGTGAAGAGGAAATGACCCTCCTATATCACACAGTTTGTTTCATCCTCATGCATATCAAGAAGTGACCTACCAATAGTACATTTTCCCTTCACTTCACGTTTTTCTATTCAGTTCGTGTCAGCAGCATTGAGTGTGTTAAAGGCTCATTATTAGGATTCAGGGGAACACATGCACACACACACACACACACACACACACACTTGATCTCTCTTTCTCTCCCGCTCTCTCTAATTTCCCCACATTTAGAATAAATGTCAGTGTTTCTGTATTCTACGTCAATCACTGTTATTGTTTCAGAGGGACAAAGTGCACCAATTAACTTTCCATTTAGTTTTATTGATGACAGAAATGTGAAAGCGGTTTCAAGGATAGAAGGGGAAAGCAGAGGAGGAGAAGGGGCAAAGCTGAGGGAAAAGCTAGAGAGAGAGATGGAGAGAATATCAGAGGTTCTAAAGGTTCCATTGTAGAACATCTGATGTTCTAAATGTACCATTATACAACAGTAGTGGTTCTAAAGATTCCATTTTTGATCATCCAATGTTCTAAATGTTCCATTATAGAGCAATTATGGTTCTAAAGATTCCATTGCAGATCATCCAATGTTCTAACTGTTCCATTATAGAACAGTATTGGTTCTATTGGGTCAATTTAATGTATGTATTGCGTATGTGTGCTCTGACTGTAACAAATAATTCTACCTTTCCATCCCCCAGTGTATCCCCTCTCTTCTCAATCAATCAAATCAATCAAATGTATTTATAAAGCCCTTTTTACAACAACTGGAGACACTTTGTCATTTTTTAAGACAAGTAATATGACAGCGCTACTGTAGCTAGCAAAATAGTGTAGAAGCAATTTCTAACCAACTGTAAACAAACTTAGCTGGCTAGCGTATTATCGTGGCTAACTGTGGGCAAAATCATTCACTTATTTACCTTTAATTAGCCACTGGAAATCTCTTTGCTAGCAAACGCGACGCTGTCTCCAAAATTGAAGGTGTCTCCAGCACGGTTTGCTTTTTGACATTTAATGACGTCTCCACTTTCCAAGCATCATTGTCATTTAGCAGCACTGTGTCAATGGAAGGATGTTCAGCTGAGCCTTCCTAGGACCTACGCAGAGGCTTAGAATATTATTTAGAGAAGTGTAAAGTTTATCTTCCAGTACTGCATGACCTTTTCTAGCATCATAAACCAATTTGTGTGACTGTGAAGGAGACAACAGTTTAACCAGCCAAGGACTTCTGGGCATGTGGGTGAGAC
The DNA here is from genome assembly GCF_020615455.1 of Coregonus clupeaformis. NCBI lineage: Eukaryota > Metazoa > Chordata > Actinopteri > Salmoniformes > Salmonidae > Coregonus > Coregonus clupeaformis. Next base: position 6,419,375 of record NC_059223.1, on the reverse strand, counting down.
AACAGTTTAACCAGCCAAGGACTAGTGGGCGTTTGTGTGTGTGTGTGTGTGTGTGTGTGTGTGTGTGTGTGTGTCTGTGGGCATGTGTGTGTGTGTGTGTGTGCAGTCAAGGCACCATCTCCCTTTCTCACAGGTTATGTGGAATCAGCCCCAACCCTGCATTTCTCCCAGACAGCACTCAGATTCAGGGGAACACACACACACACACACACACACACACACACACTTGATCTCTCTCTCTCTCTCATTTTCCCACATTTGGAATAAAACTCAGTGTTTCTGTATTCTACGTCAATCGCTGCTATTGTTTCAGAGTGCACCAATTAACTTTCCATTTAGTTTTCTTGGTGACAGAAATGTGAAACCGGTTTCAAGGATAGAAGGTGGAAAAGAGAGGAGGAGAAGGGGCAAAGCTGGAGGAAAAGCTAGAGAGAGAGATGGAGAGAGGGGGGAGAGAACATCAGTGGTTCTAAAGGTTCCATTGTAGAACATCTGATGTTCTAAATGTTCCATTATAGAACAGTAGTGGTATAACCCCACCCACTTTGCCAAAGCACAGCCCCCACACCACTAGAGGGATATCAACAGACCACCAACTTACTACCCTGAGACAAGGCTGAGTATAGCCTAGGAAGATCTCCTCCACCGCACCAGCCTGAGGGCTCTCTTCATTGTTTCTACCCCCCAGATGTAGGATCTTAATTTGATCACCACTTAATTTGATCACCCGGTTGTGGGAGAACTTTCCTGCAATACAGGACATTTTAAACGTGTAGTGTATTTGAGGTTTACAAAGGCTTCTGAAATTTGTAATTTCCACTTTGAAATTTCAGACTTTATTTGCCCTTACGAAAAATGTATCAACCTCTACAAAAATGTATATTAATTATAATCCACATAATAATTCACATTTCCTGTTGCTGCAGGATTATTTTCCTGTTGTAGCAAACTGGCTCAAATTAAGATCCTACATCTGTACCCTCTCTTCCTTTCATTGATTCCATCCCCCAGTGTATCCCCTCTCTTCTGTTCATTGATTCCATCCCCCAGTGTATCCCCTCTCTTCTGTTCATGTTAGCATCTGACTCACAGCTGTTCATCACAGTTCAGCTCCTCAGTACAACAGGCAACACACAGATCCAGTTGCAGATGAACTGCAACGTCACGTCAGGGACATACTTTGCAATAATAGCAGAGGCTGCATCCCAAATGGCACACTATTCCCTATTTAGTGCACTGCTCTTGACCAGGGCTATAAAAAAAGTAGTGCACTACGTTTTTCAAAGTAGGTAAAAAAAAAAGTTGTGCACTATATAGGGAATAGGGTGCCATTTGGGACACAGCCAGAGTGTTTCAACTCGAGAGACCTGAGGTAGTGTCTGGCAACCCTGTCCGCCAGTCTCTCCTCCCCCTTTGATGGTCAAACAACAAAGACAAAAGACAAGCCTTCTCCACATGAACCCTGTGTGGCTCTGTTGCCTTCCTCCTGCCTCTCTGTTCTTCCCAACTCAGACTGGGCAATGTCAGACATCTTCCTCCTGCCTTTCTGTTCTTCCAAATCAGACCGGGCAATGTCAGACATCTTCCTCCTGCCTCTCTGTTCTTCCAAATCAGACCGGGCAATGTCAGATATCTTCCTCCTGCCTTTCTGTTCTTCCAAATCAGACTGGGCAATGTCAGACATCTTCCTCCTGCCTCTCTGTTCTTCCAAATCAGACTGGGCAATGTCAGACAACTTCCTCCTGCCTCTCTGTTCTTCCAAATCAGACCGGGCAATGTCAGACATCTTCCTCCTGCCTTTCTGTTCTTCCAAATCAGACTGGGCAATGTCAGACATCTTCCTCCTGCCTCTCTGTTCTTCCAAATCAGACCGGGCAATGTCAGACATCTTCCTCCTGCCTTTCAGTTCTTACAAATCAGACCGGGCAATGTCAGACATCTTCCTCCTGCCTCTCTGTTCTTCCAAATCAGACCGGACAAGGTCAGACATCTTCCTCCTGCCTTTCTGTTCTTCCAAATCAGACCGGACAAGGTCAGACATCTTCCTCCTGCCTTTCTGTTCTTCCAAATCAGACTGGACAATGTCAGACATCTTCCTCCTGCCTTTCTGTTCTTCCTAATCAGACTGGACAATGTCAGACGTTTCAAGTCTTTTTTACATTTTCTTTATCTTTTCTTTTGTTCATGGCAAACGAGTGCAGTGTAGACTAGAGGAGCTCCTGAACAACCTCTGCTGATCTTCTCCTCTCCCCCTGTCATCCTTTGGCTTAGGAACAAAGGATGGACGATTTACCTTCTGGGCTTTAAGTGTTTTAGGGAACAGCGATGATGCAGGAAGACAGAGTGTTTTAGGGAACAGTGGGGATGCAGGAAGACAAGAGTGTTTTAGGGAACAGTGGGGATGCAGGAAGACAGATTGTTTTAGGGAACAGTGGGGATGCAGGAAGACAGATTGTTTTAGGGAACAGTGGGGATGCAGGAAGACAGATTGTTTTAGGGAACAGTGGTGATGCAGGAAGACAGAGTGTTTTAGGGAACAGTGGTGATGCAGGAAGACACTGTTAGGCCTACTGCTGCTAGGTAGCTCTCTCTCTGCTCTCCCCCTCCCCTCTGTCTGTCCTTGATTGCAGGAGTGAAGTCTGGTGTGCGGGAGTCAGGGTTCCAGCTGCAGCTCATTCACCATAATCACCTCAGCCTTTAAGACCCGGTCAAACTTGCCACTCATCGTCAGATCATAGTCAAGACGACCATGTTAGTTTCGCTGTTGACTCAACCTGCTTGTTTTCGCCCTTTGTGTTTTTGGCCTGTTCTAGTTACTTTTCTCCTGTGCCACAGATTATTGGAACCTGACTCCTGCCTCCGCTTCACTCCTGCCACCACCATCCTGCTTTCCACTACCGGACCTCCCTTTTGGACTCACCACGGACACTAGGACATTACGGTACCCCACCTGCTCTGAACCTGGATCTGTTACCCTCCCTGTAAACCTGGACTTGCTCTTCCCCTATTATTGGAAACCTGGACAAATTGAACTTTGTAAATAAACCTGTTAAACCTTCTCTGGCTCGGTGTAGTTGTCTGCATTTGGGTTCAAATCCAGTTAAATCATGACAGACAGAGTGTTTTATGGAACAGTGGTGATGCAGGAAGGCAGAGTGTACACTCTTAGAAAAAAGGGTTCCAAAAGGGTTCTTCGGCTGTCCCCGTAGGAGCACCTTTTTTGGTTCGAGGTAAAACCTTTTTTGGTTCCAGGTAGAACCCTTTTGGGTTTCATATAGAACCCTCTGTGGAAAGCGTTACACATGGAACCCAAACAGGTTCTACCTGGAATCAAAAGGATTCTTCAAAGGGTTCTCCTATGGGGACAGCCCTTTATGTGGAAACCCTTTTTGTTTCTAGATAGCACCTGTATTTCTAAGAGTGTATTCCCAAACCACCATCACCAACACTACTGATCTCCTTCAGATGATGAATGGAATAGAATAGAATGTTCACACAGTATTGCTTTAAAGCTTCCCCACTCATCCTGATCCAGATATCATTTTCAGTTATAGGGTAGACTAGATGAACATAGCTTCAAACCATTCCCCCTCCAGAGATCTCATCCAGTTGTGTTTTAATGGCCTCTAATAATCCTCCTGGTTTAACATTGTGGCAGGGAGAGAGTTATGTGAACATTGTCTCATTCTGCCTATGTTTCTCTGTCTGTGTCACACACACTATATCATACACCCCCACCCTCCTCTCTCTCCAATCCGTCTAATATTATGGGTATGAATCCAAAAGGTCATGACATTTCAGAACCATGAAGATGTTCCCTGCTGCTGCTTATAGCCCTAACACTAGTCATTTTGACAACACCATGCTCATGGTGAAGTTTCCCTGAGATACAGATCTAGGATCAGCTTCCCCTTTCCCAATCCTAACTTTAACCATTAGTGTCTAGGGACAACACCCATTCACCCTACACCCATTCTGACAACACCATAGGCCGGTCAGTTTCCTGTGAGCAAAGACATGGGTGCGTCCTAATAATATCTCCTTCCTCCTGAAGTGTGCACTCGTTCACTACTCCCCACAATGTAAAAGCGTTGGATTGATGTAGGCATGGGCTAGAGGGAGTTTCTATTTACCAGTAATTTCCTTTTAAATCCATGAAGGGAAGTGAACAAGTGCCAGATTATTGGGACCAGTGGAGGCTGCTGAGGGGAGGACGGCTCATAATAATGTCTGGAATGGAGTAAATGGAATGGTATCAAACGTGGTTTCCATGTGGTTGATACCATTCCATTGACTCCATTCCAGCCATAACTATGAGCCGTCCTCCCTTCAGCAGCCTCCACTGATTAGGGCACACCCCTTGTCTCTGTTGTATTTTGGTTTGTTTGGTAACAGACAAAGATTTTCTGCTAGACTCGAATTCCCAACTAAATCGCATTACGTGCCCCCCTCCCCATCCAGTAGATAAACCATGCCAGTTGTGTTCTTTCTTGTATTTCTTCAATGTATTGATGCATTTTTCCCACAACTACCATTTTCTCATTTCTATTTGTCCTGCTCCTTCTCCTCCATACATCAGTGGTTCGGTTTTGTCAAGTGATTTGTAAATGGCACATGTTGCGCGCACGGATATAATTAGACAGAAAGACAGACACAAGGATTGAAGCTGATAGTTCCACAACAAGGGTTCCACTTACTCAGTTTGACACATGGCTGCGACCAGGAGTGTGAAGAGTGTCTGGCGTGGAGTGATGTTGTGTCAGATACAATACAATATATCTCGTTTCAGCTCCCGCTGAACTATTTGTGGCATCTCATTCTGAGAAGTGTTTCTGGGACTGTCATTGTCGCTGTCTCTGGTGCTTACTCAAAGCAACTTTGATGAGGTGCACTTTGTGACAGCTTGTAACTGACAGTGAGATATCTTCATGAAAATCTCTTGGATGTCCTCCAAGGACGTTTCTGTACCATAAAACCAAGTCTATGTCCCTCTGCATAATGATGAGCTACCATAACACTGTATCAAATCAGATTATAAAGTTGGATTTTTCTGCAGGAGGTAGGATATCTATTTAGACACAGATCTATGATCAGATTATTCTTCCTAAATCCTAAACTTTGTTACATTTTAGTGGGGGAAATTCATAATTTACCTCAGACCAGTGTCTAGGGGTATGTCCCAATTATCTCTCCTTCCTCCGGAAGTGTGACTTGTTAATTTCTCTTCACTGATTTTAAAGGAGATGGCAGTAAGATAGATGGTGTAAATGAGCCCATGCCTCCACCAATCCAATGCTTTTAGATTTGTGGAAATGAGTGAACAAGTGCACACTTCAGGAGAAAGGACATATTATCAGGACGCACCCTTGGACTTCATAATCCAATATTTTTCCCCTTTTGGTTGACCTTAGGTGTCAAGTGACTCATCCAAGCCTCTCTCTCACTTCCTGGTTATTGCCATGGTTACCACCTCATATTGTGTCCCAGCACATTCTCTCTGGAAGGCCTCTGATGCAGCCCTACTAAATGATTCACAACCATCCATATACAGTGCCTTCAGAAAGTATTCATACCCCTTGACTTATTCCACATTTTGTTGTGTTACAGCCTGAATTCAAAATTGATTACATCTACACACAATACCCCAAAATGGCAAGTGACAAGACGTTAGAATCAACTTTGGCAGCGATTACAGCTGTGAGTCTTTCTGGGTAAGTCTCTAAGAGCTTTGCAAACCTGGATTATACAATATTTGCACATTATTCTTTTAAAAATTCATCAAGCTCTTTCAAGTTGGTTGTTGATGATTGCTAGACAGCCATTTTCAAGTCTTGCCATAGATTTTCAAGCCGGTTTAAGTCAAAACTGTAACTAGGCCACTCAGGAACATTCAATGTCGTCTTGGTAAGCAACTCCAGTGTATATTTGTTTTAGGTTATTGTCCTGCTGAAAGGTGAATTTGTCTCCCAATGTCTGTTGGAAAGCAGACTGAACCAGGTTTTCCTCTAGGATTGTGCCTGCGCTTAGCTCTATTCCGATTATTTTTATCCCAAAAAACTCTCTAGTCCTTGTCGATGACAAGCATACCCATTACACGATGCAGCCACAACCATGCTTGAAAATATGAAGAGTGGTACTCAGTGCTGTGATGTTGGATTTGCCCCAAACATAATGCTTTGTATTCAGGACATAAAGTTAATTTCTTTGCCACATTTTCTGCAGTTTTACTTTAGTGCCTTATTGCAAGCAGGACTATTTGTATTATGTACAGGCTTCCTTCTTTCCACTCTATAATTTAGGTTAGTATTGTGGAGTCACTACATTTACACCTTTTAGTCATTTAGGAAATGTACAATTTGTATTTAAGGTTAAAAAGGCTTCTTAAGTTTGTAAATTCCACTTTGATATTTCAGACTTGATTTTCCCCTTATGAAAAATGTATCAACCCTTACAAAAATGTACATTAATTATAATCCACATAATAATTCACATTTCCTGTTGCTGCAGGATGATTTTCCTGCTGTAGAAAACTGGCTCAAATTAAGATACTATACCTGTACTCTTCCTGGGGTCCACACTCTTCCTGGGTTCTTCCTGGGGTCCACACTCTTCCTGGGATCTTCCTGGGGTCCACACTCTTCCTGGGGTCCACACTCTTCTTGGGGTCTTCCTGGGGTCCACACTCTTCTTGGGGTCTACACTATTCCTTGGGTCTTCCTGGGGTCCAACCTCTTCCTGGGGTCTTCCTGGGGTCTTCCTGGTGTCCACACTCTTCCTGGGGTCTTCCTGGAGGCAGTCTTCTAATACCTTCCTGAACCTTGTTGGGAGTCTATCTCCCTTCAGTTTTTTTAAAGCTGGAGGTAACACTTCTTTTCCCATACAATAATACCACCCCCACACACACAATTACCTACTGCATGCACCAAGTATTCTGACATGAGAAACTAAATTATGAGGCTGTTATTCCCCGCTCAAGGAAAGGAGGGATTGTGTGTGTGTGTTTTAATCTTCAACCCCCGCGTCCTCCATTTCTTCCGTTCACGTTACAGTTTTTTTCAATTGCTTAAGCACAATTTTGAAAACAGGGCCCGGTTTTTCAAACCCCTTCACACAATTAGCACAACACTACACCAAAGTAGCACAACACCTCAGATCATTTGCAAAATGGAACACTTTTGTCAAAACTATACAACGTCTTATAAAAACCTTATTTTGTTGTCATAACATAAACCCAACCATCATATGGTCTGATTCTGTTTGAATCAGTTAAACACTCCTGTGCTCCACCTAAAACACTTTTAGCATTTACACAGAGAAAGTGTAAAAATAAATTCACCAACGCCACATGACACCAATTGTGCAGACTAATGAAAATATGTATTTATTTTCATGTACTCAAGTCGGTCAATACTGAACATTTCAACAAAACATTCATAACAAAACATTTTCCAGTTTTCATAGAGTATTACTGAACGTACCATTGTACTGTAAACTTACAGTAATACTGTAACATAAATTACATATCCAGTTCAGTACCGAATAAAAAAGAAAAATAACCTAAACATCTCTCCGCCTAGCTGGATCTGGCCACTGGGCCTCGTCAACATCACAGGCTATATTTTCATTTGCAAGGCAACGTGGGAAGAATCTTTTGGAGTGACAAATCCACCCTTGTATGGATGCTGCTTCAATTTGATCACATGCTTCCACCATAGCTTGAATGAGGGCCATCTGGACATAGGGCCGGAGATCATAAACCTTCCACCGCCATGCTGAGAAGAACTCCTCGATGGGGTTTAGGAATGGGGACTATGGTGGAAGGTATTGAACTGTTTTAAGGACCCAAGTGGGCAAGGCGGTGGAGGATCCCATTCTGTGTAATGGCAGCACAAAGGGTAATGTTATCCCCACGTTGCCCTGGTACATTGACAATAGCCCTGTGGCCAATGATGTTTCTTCCCCTTCCTCTTTTTTGTCTGAGGTCTTGGCTAATTTCTTTAGATTTTCCCATGATGTCAAGTAAAGAGGCACTGAGTTTGAAGGTAGGCCTTGAAATACCTATCAGAAGCTTCTAAAGCCATGACATCATTTTCTGGAATTTTCCAAGCTGTTTAAAGGCACAGTCAACTTAGTTTATGTAAACTTCTGACCCACTGGAATTGTGATACAGTAAATTATAAGTGAAATAATCTGTTTGTAAACAATTGTTGGAAAAATTACTTGTGTCATGCACAAAGTAGATGTCCTAACCGACTTGCCAAAACTATAGTTTGTTAACAATACATTTGTGGAGTGGTTGAAAAACAAGTTTCAATGACTCCAACCTAAGTGTATGTAAACTTCCGACTTCAACTGTACATCGTCCAATGAAATGATTACTTGCAGGTTCCTTCTTGACAATGCAACAACAATAAGAAATAATTAAATATAAGAAAACTAACATAAAGTAAATGGCTCAGTAGAATAGAATAAACATTTTAGCATCAGTATAATACAGGAAGGCACAATTTATAGTCCAATATTTACATGTTCTGGGCAAAGGGGGGATTGAGGCGGTGTATAAACTGAGCAGTATAATAAGAGTCTGGTAGCAGCAGTTGTTGATGTGTGTAGCATGAGTGTGTGTGTGTGTGTGTGTGTGTGTGTGTGTGTGTGTGTGTGTGTGTGTGTGTGTGTGTGTGTGTGTGTGTGTGTGTCCGTGCATGTGTTTCAGGATGAATGAACAGACCGGAGATTGGACGGTTGTTAAAACCCAGATTGAAAATGCCTTCACAAGCCATAAATATGGCTGTTCCAACACCATTAGGGCTCCATGGACCCTGGTCAAACGTAGAGCTCTAAATATGGAATAGGGTGCCATTTGGGACTCAGCCATTAGCTCTCCTTTGTACTGTCATTGCCCTCCGTCGCCACTGCTTCCCTGTGACTTTCACATCGACTCCACCATGGTCCAACAGACTGTATCCTTCCCCTCATCACCCCTGTCAGTATGGCTGTGTCCAAAACACTGTACCCTTCCCCTCATCACCCCTGTCAGTACGGCTGTGTCAAACACACTGTACCCTTCCCCTCATCACCCCTGTCAGTACGGCTGTGTCCAACACACTGTACCCTTCCCCTCATCACCCATATCAGTACGGCTGTGTCCAACACACTGTACCCTTCCCCTCATCACCCCTGTCAGTACGGCTGTGTCCAACACACTGTACCCTTCCCCTCATCACCCATATCAGTACGGCTGTGTCCAAAACACTGTACCCTTCCCCTCATCACCCCTGTCAGTACGGCTGTGTCCAAAACACTGTACCCTTCCCCTCATCACCCCTGTCAGTACGGCTGTGTCCAACACACTGTACCCTTCCCCTCATCACCCCTGTCAGTACGGCTGTGTCCAACACACTGTACCCTTCCCCTCATCACCCCTGTCAGTACGGCTGTGTCCAACACACTGTATCCTTCCCCTCATCACCCCTGTCAGTACGGCTGTGTTTCAATTCTCTTCAATGGGTCCCTTTCCTTGTGTCATTTCGTTTGTGACTTCTGATCTTGACTGAGTCTCAATATTGTTCAATTCAGTGGCAAACACACAGACATAAGAGCACATAGTCAAAACATGTACACACACACACACACACACACACACACACACACACACACACACACACACACACACACACACACACATCATCCTGTGCCACTACAAATATTGCCACATTAAGATGTGCCATGCTAATAGACTCCTACCCAAAAAGACTGAGTGCTGTAATAAAATCAAAAGGTGCTTCAACAAAGTATTAGTTTAAGGGTGTGCACACTTATGCAATGCAAGTGTTTTATTTTTTATTTTTCCCCCTCAAAGATTTCAGTTTGTTTTTCAATTGAATTGTTCACGTTATAGGTCACATTAAAGGTGGAAAAAGTTCTGACATGATTTATCTTTGTCTCATTCTTTTACATCACAAAAACCTGGCATTTTAACAGGGGTGTGTATACTTTCTATATCCACTGTATATGAATGACTTATGATATGATGATGTAGCCTGACCAAGCTACATGACTCATTATATGAAGAAGAATAAAACAGATTTCTATTTCAAGGTCAACTTGACCAGAGAAAATGAACAGGCAGGACACGAAGTAAGATAGGAGACAAGATGTTAGACAAGCCCCTGATTATTGAGCGGGTGGCAGGTTATACTGAAGCGGACTGTGGTTCTGTGCCCCCATTTAAACAGAAACCCAACCAGCCTTAACCTTATCTGTGCTGAGGGAGGTCTATACTGTAAGAAAACAACATTGTGCCGTTTATATTATCTTAACCATGTCACACCCCACCACTGCCATTCTCCTCAACTGTCACTCTAGACAATCAGTAGAGAACATGTTCACTACATCTACCTTTCTTTATTTGAACTGTTTTAGCTTTATCTAGTGAGGGAGGCATTGAAAACACGTTTTTCTAATAACGACCTGGGTTTCCCTAAACCTGCGTAGCTAACATGGACGTTTTTTCGATGACCAAGGCCAAAACCATGGAACTCGTAGAACAGCAAAGTGCTTCATTTCACAAATGCCTTTCCTTCATGCACAAAGTATTGATTTTATAATTGTTCCTCTTTGGCGGCTGTGCAGCTGGGTTGTTTGTCGAGAGAAGTAACACCCGATGTAACACACCATATAAACTACACGTCAGTCAAGAGCTGAACGCTACAACAAATCAGAGACAATACACTATAGTACAGTAGTTCCTGTGTTTGTGGAATTGCACCAAACGTTCCTTGAGTCATGTGAGGATTGGAATCTGTTTTCAGCCACAGCGTTCCTCCGTCTCTCTCTCCCAATGTCTGTGTTTCTGGTATTGAACGTGTGACTGATAACGCTGTCAGCCAGCCCTGCAATTGGCTGTCCTCCCGTCGCCGACTTTATAGACTGCCCTGTCTGGGAGAATGTATTCAGCCATGCATTAAATAGAGCAAGCCGCAAACAGCTGCTGACAACAGCAGAACAAAACAAAAACAACTGGGAATGTTGTTGCTTTCATATTTTCTGGTCACAATATGTTCAGAGTAGGGTGGAATTAGATTTTTGATTCTTGAATTGGAGCGTGTAGGAGCGAATCACAACGTTAGCTTTTTGGCTGGCTTTATAAGAACTGATAAAAGAGCGCTTGTTAAGTTTGACCACAAATCAATTCAAATGTTAGCCTCTTGGCTAGCATGAGAAGAGTCTTGTTTAAGGTCCGACTGCTTTTCCCGTGGAACCCTTCTCCAAGCAGTGAATGCCGTTCTCTACGCGAACGCCTGTTTCTAGCTACTTAGGCTTATCAGGCACAAATCGGTCCAAAGACAGTGGACTATCTCAACATAATAACTTTAACAAACCAGTGAATTATGATATTAATTACATCTAGACATTAACGACTGTAATCAATAACTGAAGTATGGTGTCCATATTAGTGCAAGGAAGAGAATCGGATGTTAGTGATGGATTAGTAATGCCTGAAGATTTTACTTTGTGTGACGGGAGATCATTGAGATGGTGGTTGCCTGTCAAGAATAAAGTCAGGTCTTGTAGAGCTGGTGTATGCAGGGTAGAGCTGGTGTATGCTGCCTGTATGCAGGGTAGAGCTGGTGTATGCTGCCTGTATGCAGGGTAGAGCTGGTGTATGCAGGGTAGAGCTGGTGTATGCTGCCTGTATGCAGGGTAGAGCTGGTGTATGCAGGGTAGAGCTGGTGTATGCAGGGTAGAGCTGGTGTATGCTGCCTGTATGCAGCATAGAGCTGGTGTATGCAGGGTAGAGCTGGTGTATACTGCCTGTATGCTGGGTAGAGCTGATGCATGCAGGGTAGAGCTGGTGTATGCAGGGTAGAGTTGGTGTATGCTGCCTGTATGCTGGGTAGAGCTGATGCATGCAGGGTAGAGCTGGTGTATGCAGGGTAGAGCTGGTGTATGCAGGGTAGAGCTGGTGTATGCTGCCTGTGTGCAGGGTAGAGCTGGTGTATGCAGGGTAGAGCTGGTGTATGCTGCCTGTTTGCAGGGTAGAGCTGGTGTATGCAGGGTAGAGCTGGTGTATGCTGCCTGTGTGCAGGGTAGAGCTGGTGTATGCAGGGTAGAGCTGGTGTATGCTACCTGTGTGCAGGGTAGAGCTGGTGTATGCTGCCTGTGTGCAGGGTAGAGCTGGTGTATGCAGGGTAGAGCTGGTGTATGCTACCTGTGTGCAGGGTAGAGCTGGTGTATGCAGGGTAGAGCTGGTGTATGCTGCCTGTTTGCAGGGTAGAGCTGGTGTATGCAGGGTAGAGCTGGTGTATGCTACCTGTGTGCAGGGTAGAGCTGGTGTATGCAGGGTAGAGCTGGTGTATGCTGCCTGTTTGCAGGGTAGAGCTGGTGTATGCAGGGTAGAGCTGGTGTATGCTGCCTGTGTGCAGGGTAGAGCTGGTGTATGCAGGGTAGAGCTGGTGTATGCTGCCTGTTTGCAGGGTAGAGCTGGTGTATGCAGGGTAGAGCTGGTGTATGCAGGGTAGAGCTGGTGTATGCTGCCTCTGTCTGGTCTTAACTTTCCTATAGTTGATGTTCCACTCTCTGAACCCTCCAAACGGCGTGTTACATTAGGATAGTCTCAGTAGGACACAGAAGCCAGAACTAGCACAGGCAATGGTAAAATAATGAATGTAAATCTTTCCCTTTTAACTCTCCCTCTAGACGAAGAGGAATTGGCTGTGAATTTTTCTTATGCAATTAAAGCTAATCAAATATTAATAATGGAGAAATGGTGGTCCTGAATGTTTAAATTGATCAACTCTGATAACCAATCTCAATTTCTAGTGTAGTAATGCGAAAGGAATAAATTAGATATGCTTCAGGTAAGGCATGCATTATATCCGATCTATACCGCCCATTTGAGATTTGACGACAATATATCCATCTCCCTGATCAATATATTTCACAGGAAAATATGTACGGGCACATAGTGAGACATATTACCACAAACTATTTTCTCTATTGAGGTTAAGAGGGATTTCTCAGCTCAGTCTATACAGGGAGATGGTTTTAGTAAACTTTGATTCTATAAGTTAAGAATGTGTTAAAAAGGAGGACAAGAGGATATGAAAGGGATTATAGAACCGGCATAATCAGCCCTGAAGTCAGATTGGAAGATAGAATGTATTTATCTAACATGATTCTGATAAGGCATTAGTGTAATATATTACCATCTGCTTAGACTAGTAAACAGGAGATCCTGGGTTGGAAATCCCAGCAGTGCCTCCATTTGTGACCATCTCTTCTTTAGCAGTAATGTTCTCTAACTTAATAACCTAACTACCTACCAGTGAGTGATAGAGACCTATAGGACATTCTGTCCGTTGGGGCCTATAAATAGGTGAGCTGCAGTAACAGAGCTAGCTGAACTCTATGTGAGAAATAATGTATATTTCAAATCAAATCAAATCAAATGTTATTTGTCACATACACGTGTTTAGCAGATGTTATTGCGGGTGTAGCGAAATGCTTGTGCTTCTAGCTCCGACAGTGCAGTAATATCTAACAAGTAATATCAAACAATTTCACAACATATACCCAATACATACAAATCTAAGTAAGGAATGGAATTAAGAATATATACATACAGTGAGGGAAATAAGTATTTGATCCCCTGCTGATTTTGTACGTTTGCCCACTGACAAAAAAATTATAATTCTATAATTTTAATGGTAGGTTTATTTGAACTGTGAGAGACAGAATAACAACAAAATAATCCAGAAAAACGCATGTCAAAAATGTTATAAATTGATTTGCATTTTAATGAGGGAAATAAGTATTTGACCCCCTCTCAATCAGAAATATTTCTGGCTCCCAGGTGTCTTTTATACAGGTAACGAGCTGAGATTAGGAGCACACTCTTAAAGGGAATCAATCAATCAGATTCCAAACTCTCCACCATGGCCAAGACCAAAGAGCTCTCCAAGGATGTCAGGGACAAGATTGTAGACCTACACAAGGCTGGAATGGGCTACAAGACCATCACCAATCAGCTTGGTGAGAAGGTGACAACAGTTGGTGCGATTATTCGCAAATGGAAGAAACACAAAATAACTGTCAATCTCCCTCGGCCTGGGGCTTCATGCAAGATCTCACCTCGTGGAGTTGCAATGATCATGAGAACGGTGAGGAATCAGCCCAGAAATACACAGGAGGATCTTGTCAATGATCTCAAGGCAGCTGGGACCAGTCACCAAGAAAACAATTGGTAACACACTACGCCGTGAAGGACTGAAATCCTGCAGCACCCGCAAGGTCCCCCTGCTCAAGAAAGCACATATACAGGCCTATCTGAAGTTTGCCAATGAACATCTGAATGATTCAGAGGAGAACTGGGTGAAAGTGTTGTGGTCAGATGAGACCAAAATTGAGCTCTTTGGCATCAACTCAACTCGCCGTGTTTGGAGGAGGAGGAATGCTGCCTATGACCCCAAGAACACCATCTCCACCGTCAAACATGGAGGTGGAAACATTATGCTTTGGGGGTGTTTTTCTGCTAAGGGGACAGGACAACTTCACCGCATCAAAGGGATGATGGACGGGGCCATGTACCGTCAAATCTTGGGTGAGAACCTCCTTCCCTCAGCCAGGGCATTGAAAATGGGTCGTGGATGGGTATTCCAGCATGACAATGACCCAAAACACATAGCCAAGGCAACAAAGGAGTGGCTCAAGAAGATGCTGGCCTAGCCAGTCTCCAGACCTTAATCCCATAGAAAATCTGTGGAGGGAGCTGAAGGTTCGAGTTGCCAAACGTCAGCCTCGAAACCTTAATGACTTGGAGAAGATCTGCAAAGAGGAGTGGGACAAAATCCCTCCTGAGATGTGTGCAAACCTGGTGGCCAACTACAAGAAACGTCTGACCTCTGTGATTGCCAACAAGGGTTTTGCCACCAAGTACTAAGTCATGTTTTGCAGAGGGGTCAAATACTTATTTCCCTCATTAAAATGCAAATCAATGTATAAAATTTTTGACATGCGTTTTTCTGGATTTTTTTGTTGTTGTTATTCTGTCTCTCACTGTTCAAATAAACCTACCATTAAAATGATAGACTGATCATGTCTTTGTCAGTGGGCAAACGTACAAAATCAGCAGGGGATCAAATACTTTTTTCCCTCACTGTATATGGATGAGCAATGACAGAGCGGCATGGACTAAGATACAGTAGAATAGTATAGAATAAAGTATATACATATAAGATGAGTAATGCAAGATATGTAAACATTATTAAAGTGACTAGTGTTCCATTTCTTAAAGTGGCTAGTGATTTCTATAGGCAGCAGCAGCTTCTAATGTGCTAGTGATGGTTATTTAACAGTCTGATGGCCTTGAGATAGAAGCAGTTTTTCGGTCTCTCGGTCCCAGCTTTGATGCACCTGTACTGACCTCGCCTTCTGGATGATAGCAGGGTGAACAGGCAGTGGCTCGGGTGGTTGATGTCCTTGATGATCTTTTTGGCCTTCCTGTGACATCGGGTGCTGTAGGTGTCCTGGAGGGCGGGTAGTTTGCCCCCGGTAATGTGTTTTGCAGACCGTACCACCCTCTGGAGAGCCCTGCGGTTGCGGGCGGTGCAGTTGCCGTACCAGGCGGTGATACAGCCCGACAGGATGCTCTCAATTGTGCATATGTAAAAGTTTGTGAGGGTTTTAAGTGCCAAGCCAAATGTACTGTTATGTGTGAGTACGACCATGAATCGTGCAATTATAGTCATTCCTTGGAGATGGAGCGAGATGAAGAGAGATGAAGAGTGAGATGTCACACGTCCGATGCCAGTGATTAGGATTCGGATTGTTAGGTTCTGAACAAACAGAGTAAAAACTCGAACGGACGACTAGGAAAAGCTCAAAGGAGCTTTATTCAACCCACTGGGTCATACAGCTGCGAAGACAAGGTATGATTACACAAGCACATATATTTATAACCTCCTACTAGGAGGAGTAAACTCCTGACACATCTCGACAGCCAATACATCTCTGTTGCTAGGCAGGAACTTAATTGGTTCCTCTCACTGGTGTAGTCATGGCCCTGCCTGATGCTAGAATCTTCGTGGGCCTAGAAATGTATGTGTGTGAGATAGGACTGTAGTAGGAGGGTCATTGTGGGGGGTCCCTCTGGCCCCCTTCCCAGAGGTTTCTTCTCACTTCATCTGTTGACTTGACCTCGAGCCGAATTCCTCGCTCCTCCCTAGTTCCGCAGTCTGGCCTGCCTTATCAGAGACTAACTATTGCCCTTCGCCTCCCTCCTTAGAAACATGGAAAAGAATATGAACTTTCTGCACTTCCCCATTTCTCACTCAGTAACTTTCCATACACCTAGTTCCTATCCACCCTTCATTGACCCCAACATATACATTCCTTATACATGTAAAGTAAGCAATAAGTTCTAGTATGGTAGCATGAATAAGTATATTTCAAGCTAGAATCCAACAGGATCTGTGTGTAATGAATGTGTTTCATTTGTCAATGGGACATAGACAGAGATAGCCCTGTGAAGCTGAGTATCTGGACACAGCTGCATCTGCCAACAAGAGCCCAGGATTTATTTGGACACACACGTGCAGGCACGTGCCTGATGCACGCACACACACACATACACACACACACACACACACACACACACACACACACACACACACACACACACACACACACACACACACACACACACACACACACACACACACACCTACACCTACACCTACACACACACACACACACCTACACACACACACACGCACGCACGCACGCACGCATGCTTTTCCTGATTTACCACAGATGTTACTTAGATGTTTCCTAATAAATAGAGCCTGCAGGAAGGAGCCTGTTATAGGAGTTCAGCCCTGTCCTAATAAAAAGCCTGCAGGAGCCTGTTATAGGAGTTTAACCCTGTGCTAATAAATAGAGCCTGAATGAGCCTATTATAGGAGTTCAGCCCTGTCCTAATAAATATAGCCTGCAGGAAGGAGCCTGTTATAGGAGTTCAGCCCTGTCCTAATAAATGGAGACTGAAGGAGCCTGTTATAGAAGTTCAGCCCTGTCCTAATAAGTAGAGCCTGAAGGAGCCTGTTATAGGAGTTCAGCCCTGTCCTAATAAATAGAGCCTGCAGGAAGGAGCCTGTTATAGGAGTTCAGCCCTGTCCTAATAAATAGAGCCTGCAGGAAGGAGCCTGTTATAGGAGTTCAGCCCTGTCCTAATAAATAGAGCCTGCAGGAAGGAGCCTGTTATAGGAGTTCAGCCCTGTCCTAATAAATAGAGCCTGCAGGAAGGAGCCTGTTATAGGAGTTCAGCCCTGTCCTAATAAATAGCCTGCAGGAAGGAGCCTGTTATAGGAGTTCAGCCCTGTCCTAATAAATAGCCTGCAGGAAGGAGCCTGTTATAGGAGTTCAGCCCTGTCCTAATAAATAGCCTGCAGGAAGGAGCCTGTTATAGGAGTTCAGCCCTGTCCTAATAAATAGCCTGCAGGAAGGAGCCTGTTATAGGAGTTCAGCCCTGTCCTAATAAATAGCCTGCAGGAAGGAGCCTGTTATAGGAGTTCAGCCCTGCCCTAATCCTATTCTGCCTCAACGTTCCACCTCATTAATACTGCTGAATTAATCATGTGTTCAGCTCAACACTATTAAACACTCATTTAAGGTCTAATTGCTTTGTAATCAATCACTCAAGACCCTCAAACTTCCCTATCTTTTGTTTATAGATAAATGTGTGTGTCTGTGTGTCTGTGTGTGTGTCTGTGTGTATATTTCCACGTGTTGGCACGTGCCAGCGTTGCTGTTCACATGCCATTATATTGCTGGCTTTTGTCCGATTAAAAAGCATAAAAGCAGACAAAAGGAACACGTCCTTTCTGGACTCTGGTCGTGCTGGGGCTACATTAGACTGGGTCTGATTTGGGCCAAGAAGAGGGTTTGGAGGGTCTCCAAGCTTTTTCTTGAGATCAGCCGAGCAGGAGCACAGCTGACCTTACTTTACCTCTACTGTGTCTCACAGAATAACACACCAAACTCTGACAACTCACTTCTGCCCCTTTTGCTCCCATAATATGATTTTGGGTGTAATGGTGAGAGACACGCGTGTATTGGGGGTACTCCTGAGTGGCGCAGTGGTCTAAGGCACTGCATCGCAGTGCAAACTGTGTCACTAGAGATCCTGGTTCGAATCCAGGCTCTGTTGCAGCCGGCCGCGACCAGGAGGCCCATGGGGTGGCGCACAATTGGCCCAGCGTCGTCCAGGGTAGGGGAGGGAATGGCCGGCAGGGATGTAGCTCAGTTGATAGAGCATGGTGTTTGCAACGCCAGGGTTGTGGGTTCGATTCCCGACTGTAAGTCGCTCTGGATAAGAGCGTCTGCTAAATGACTAAAATGTAAATGTATGATATTTCTGTGTCTGTAACTTTCTTACTCATCATCATTCACGGTTCATTCAGGACTATCCGTAATCATGGTAGCATCCACATTAATGTAGAAGTGTTTAGAAACATATTCTATTCTTATTTGCAATAAAAGTGACTCCCAAATGACACAATACATGATTTACCATTAATTTCTATTGGGCACAAAGTAATCTTAAACACAACCAAAACAAGCAGCAAATGTATCCAACACATTTGGAGTCACACGCTTGATGTATTCATTGAGTGCTATGAATATGGGACCAAATACTTAACTTTTTACTACTTTAATACACATATAAGTGAATTTGTCCCAATACTTTTGGTCCCCTAAAATGGGGGGGGACTATGTACAAAAGGTGCTGTAATTTCTAAACGGTTCACCCAATATGGATGAAAGTGTCCTCAAATTAAAGTTGTATCATTTCAAATCCAAAGTGCTGGAGTACAGAGCCAGAACAACAAAACGTGTCACTGTCCCAATTATTTCGGAGCTCACTGTATGTGTGTGTGTGTGTGTGTGTGTGTGTGTGTGTGCTCTGAGTCTATATACATGATGTAGTCATTTTGATATGCACCTGTACTCCTACTGTCTTGAATGCCTGTGTGTGTGTCTGTGTGTGTCTGTGTGTGTGTGTGTGTGTGTGTGTGTGTCTGTCTGTCTGTCTGTCTGTGTGTGTGTGTGTGTGTGTGTGTGTGTGTGTGTGTGTGTGTGTGTGTGTGTGTGAGAGAGAGAGTGTGTGTGTGTTTAACTATCCTTGTGGGTACCAGAAGTCGTCACAAGGATAGTAAAACAAGGAAAATTCGGAGAAGGAGAAATTGTATTTTAGGCTTAGGGGTTAGGGTTAGGGTTAGAATTAGGGTTATGGTTAGAATTAAGGTTAAGATTAAGGGGTTAGGGTTAGGTATAGTTTTAGGGTTAGGGTTTGGGGTTAAGGTTAGGGTTAAGGTTAAATATATGGTTATGGTTAGGTTAAGGGTTAGGGTTAGGGTTAGGGAAAATAGGATTTTGAAAGGGAATACAGTTTTTGGTCCCCACAGTTGTGTGTTGGTATGTGTGTGTCCAGGCTCGTGTCCACGCTGGTG
The DNA here is from genome assembly GCF_020615455.1 of Coregonus clupeaformis. NCBI lineage: Eukaryota > Metazoa > Chordata > Actinopteri > Salmoniformes > Salmonidae > Coregonus > Coregonus clupeaformis. The sequence goes on along the minus strand of NC_059223.1, from coordinate 6,399,864 downwards.
TGATTGTTTAGCATTGGCATTAGAACCTGATCCATGCTAATTCGGCCTGACAGAGAGCTGAGGCTAACCATCTGTGTTCAGTTGATAGCTGGCATTAGAACCTGATCCATGCTAATTTGGCCTGACAGAGAGCTGAGGCTAATCATCTGTGTTCAGTTGATAGCTGTCATTAGAACCTGATCCATGCTAATTCGGCCTGACAGAGAACTGAGGCTAACCATCTGTGTTCAGTTGATAGCTGGCATTAGAACCTGATCCATGCTAATTCGGCCTGACAGAGAGCTGAGGCTAACCATCTGTGTTCAGTTGATAGCTGGCATTAGGCCCTGGTTTTGGACCAAATATTCAGCATCAAAAACACAACCCAGTGGGTCAACAACTACCTACTGAGCCCTATGGGACCATCCCAAATGGCACCCTATTCCTTATAGTGCGTTACCTTTGACCAGGCTCTGGAATAGTGTGCTATTTGGGATGCAACCTACGAAAGAAGAGAAAGGAATCATAATGAATCAGTTGTTTCACATCGCAAATAAATTATCTTACAGAAATACAGCAGAAAACATCCACATTGGAGGTGTATTCAGGAGAGGGAGAAAGTTCAGATATAAATGTTTGTTTGTAGACCAGACATGCTTCTCTGTGATGGAAAATTGGAAATAGTGTCAACTCTATATATTACATTTCTATCTGCAGTGATATGATTGAACGCCATTGAATAAGCAGCATTGAGAGTTCAATGATGGTCAAGTCATCATTTTTTCTTCAGTCACTGTGGTAAAGTCATGTTGAGGTCTCAGGCTGATATTCCCACACACACACACACACGCACAGAACAAGCACACACACGCAGAATGTGCTTAGTCTGTCTTGTCATGCTTGACAGCCCATCCCATGAGCGCTGTGTGTGACGAACATTTACAGGATTAACGTACTGCCCCTCTCTCTCTCTCTCTCTCTCTCTCTCTCTCTCTCTCTCTCTCTCTCTCTCTCTCTCTCTCTCTCTCTCTCTCTCTCTCTCTCTCTCTCTCTCTCTCTCTCTCTCTCTCTCTCTCTCTCTCTCTCTCTCTCTCTCTCTCTCTCTCTCTCTCTCTCTCTCTCTCTCTCTCTCTCTCTCTCTCACACACACTCGTACACATGAACATGCAAGCTCACATGCACACACATGCTAATGTAAACACTCATTTGCATAAACAATTATGCACATACACTGTACAATAATATTGTGCTAGTTCTACTTTTAAAAAATAAAACAATTAACTATTTGCATCAGCTTTTTGAGTATTTCAAACATGAGGTATTCTTATGTATAATATACTTAACTTTTGGTGTTTCACAAACACTCATATATTAATTCCACCATAAAAAAAAATTCTTAGGTCCAATTTAATTTAATCAATTCCAAAACTGTTATTATTTGTTAGATCTACTTTAATCTTTTAATCTTACTTTCAGTTTTACATTTGTTTAACATTGTTTTATGTTTCTGATTATTTGTCATTTTAACCCACTTTAGCAGGCATTGTTGAACATGGTTCTTATTCCACTAGCAGTAAGTGGGGGTAGAGCTGCAAGCATTGAAGGATGCTGCATTTGCCTCTGATATTAAGAGTGGTGCATGTGAACGTCAATTTGCCCGACAGTTTTGATATCCGTTCATCATGATCCACTACACCTCATGGTACAATAAGCTGCTTAATACTAATATAGAAATATACTTTTCTTTCTTCAAACATGCATACAACATTGTGTAAAGGTATCATAACATCTTAAAATGTTGAATTACCCACAATCCTCTAAAAACTGAGCCACATGACAAGTTTTTGCAAAAACAGAATTTCCTTTGTAGTTGTTTTTACACACAAATAATCGTGCATTATATTAAATTGAACTTACATTTTCGAATTTCATTCTTTTTGAACACATAAAAATGTAATAAGATATTAAAATATTGAAGTGAAACCAGAAACCTGCATTTCTATGTGAAAATCATAGATGTTTTCGAACACACACGCACGCACGCACGCACACACGCGCGCACACACGCACATGCGCACACACACACACACACACACACACACACACACACACACACACACACACACACACACACACACACACACACACACACACACACACACACACACACACACACACACACACACACACACCCTAGGCTAGATAAGATATGATCACATTCAAGGCAAGGCAGCAGATTCCTGTGCTGTGTTCTATAAGTGATAGTGTCTGAAAAAATCTTGCATACAGTGTGTACTGTAGAAATTCCGTTAGCGCTCATGGCCTCCCATAATGTTACATCATCACCATAGCAACTTGGCATGACTCCTGTCAGGGCTTAGTAAAACGTTATTGATTACCCTTAGCCTCCTGAAACAGTCTGAATGACTCCCTGTGGACACACACACACCTAACTGCCTTACTCACACACACATTCATGCACGCGCATGCACACACATGCACACACACACACACACACATACACACAGGAAGTTAGGTGTGTGTGTGTGTTTGTGTAAGAGAAGTGCAGTTAGGTGTGTGTGTGTGTGTTTGTGTGCGTGTGCATGTGTGTGTGTCTGCACATGTGTGTGCCTATATGCTCCTGAGTGCAAAAACTAGATCACTGACAAGCTGAATACCGTAGGTATAACCTGAAACAGGTATAACCAGAAACAGGTATAACCTGAATTAGGTATAACCTGAAACAGGTATAACCTGAATTATGTATAACCTGAAATAGGCATACAGTGAGGGAAACAAGTATTTGATCCCCTGCTGATTTTGTACGTTTGCCCACTGACAAAGAAATTATCAGTCTATAATTTAATGGTAGGTTTATTTGAACAGTGAGAGACAGAATAACAACAAAATAATCCAGAAAAACGCATGTCAAAAATGTTATAAATTGATTTGCATTTTAATGAGGGAAATAAGTATTTGACCCCCTCTCAATCAGAAATATTTCTGGCTCCCAGGTGTCTTTTATACAGGTAACGAGCTGAGATTAGGAGCACACTATTAAAGGGAGTGCTCCTGATCTCAGTTTGTTACCTGTATAAAAGACACCTGTCCACAGAAGCAATCAATCAATCAGATTCCAAACTCTCCACCATGGCCAAGATCAAAGAGCTCTCCAAGGATGTCAGGGACAAGATTGTAGACTTACACAAGGCTGGAATGGGCTACAAGACCATCGCCAAGCAGCTTGGTGAGAAGGTGACATAAGTTGGTGCGATTATTCGCAAATGGAAGAAACACAAAATAACTGTCAAATCTCCCTCAGCCTGGGGCTCCATGCAAGATCTCACCTCGTGGAGTTGCAATGATCATGAGAACGGTGAGGAATCAGCCCAGAACTACACGGGAGGATCTTGTCAATGATCTCAAGGCAGCTGGGACCAGTCACCAAGAAAACAATTGGTAACACACTACGCCGTGAAGGACTGAAATCCTGCAGTGCCCGCAAGGTCCCCCTGCTCAAGAAAGCACATATACAGGCCCATCTGAAGTTTGCCAATGAACATCTGAATGATTCAGAGGAGAACTGGGTGAAAGTTGTGGTCAGATGAGACCAAAATCGAGCTCTTTGGCATCAACTCAACTCGCCGTGTTTGGAGGAGTAGGAATGCTGCCTATGATCCCAAGAACACCATCCCCACAGTCAAACATGGAGGTGGAAACATTATGCTTTGGGGGTGTTTTTCTGCTAAGTGGACAGGACAACTTCACCGCATCAGAGGGACGATGGACGGGGCCATGTACCGTCAAATCTTGGGTGAGAACCTCCTTCCCTCAGCCAGGGCATTGAAAATGGGTCGTGGATGGGTATTCCAGCATGACAATGACCCAAAACACACGGCCAAGGCAACAAAGGAGTGGCTCAAGAAGAAGCACATTAAGGTCCTGGACTGGCCTAGCCAGTCTCCAGACCTTAATCCCATAGAAAATCTTTGGAGGGAGCTGAAGGTTCGAGTTGCCAAATGTCAGCCTCGAAACCTTAATGACTTGGAGAAGATCTGCAAAGAGGAGTGGGACAAAATCCCTCCTGAGATGTCTGCAAACCTGGTGGCCAACTACAAGAAACGTCTGACCTCTGTGATTGCCAACAAGGGTTTCGCCACCAAGTACTAAGTCATGTTTTGCAGAGGGGTCAAATACTTATTTCCCTCATTAAAATGCGTTTTTCTGGATTTTTTTGTTGTTATTTTGTCTCTCACTGATCAAATAAACCTACCATTAGAATTATAGACTGATCATGTCTTTGTCAGTGGGCAAGCGTACAAAATCAGCATGTGATCAAATACTTTTTTCCCTCACTGTATGTTAATAATACATTTACATTTTAGTCATTTAGCAGACACTCTTATCCAGAGCGATTTACAGTTAGTGAGTGCATACATTTTCATACTGGCCCACCGTGGGAAACGAACCCACAACCCTGGCGTTGCAAGTGCCATGCTCTACCAACTGAGCTACAGGGGAGCCAGTATGATTCAGATCAAATGTCCCTCTTGTGTCACATCTATTTAGAGGTGGCTTTACTTTAGTACTGACCAGCCAACATCTTTTCCAACCTGAAACTGTGCCACTATGTACGGTACAGTACAACTCATCAGAGCTGCTTCCTCCAAAATACAGTTTACACCTAAAGTCCCCAAACCAACTCTGAGAGTCAGGCGTTTGAGACGAAACTGGGTCGAGAATCCTCCAGAAAACAGAATGAGGTAAATTGGGTCTTTGACATTTCTGTGCGCACACAAGCATAAGCACAAGCACATGCGCAATTATGTGCAGACACACAGGCCCCCTGTAAGGCTAAATTAATATATGATTTCATCAAAGGAGTTGCAGCGTTTCCTGTGCTGTGTTCAAGTGGGGCTTCACACATTCAGATAGAGAGAGAGACAGACAGAGAGAGACAGAGACAGAGAGAGAGAGAGCGATAGAGAGAGAGCAATAGAGAGAGAGCGATAGAGAGAGAGCGATAGAGAGAGAGCGATACAGAGAGAGTACACCTATAGCTCATCTCTTGGCAGTAGTACTGTAGACTACTTTATCACTGACCTCAACCCAGAGTCTCTCAGAGCGTTCACAGTCAGCCCACTGACACCCCTATCAGACCACAGCAAAATCACAGTCTACTTGAACAGAGCAATACTCAATCATGAGGCATCAAAGCCAAAGGAATTGAATAATATTAAGAAATGCTATAGATGGAAGGAAAGTAGTGTTGAAACAACAACAAATTCAATCCATTCTAGACAACTTCCTGGACAAAGCGTTCCACTATAATAGTGAAGGTGTAAACTTGGCAGTAGAAAACCTAAACAGTATATTTGACCTCTCAGCTTCCCTATCAAATCAAAAAAATCTCTAACAGAAAACCAAAGAAAAGTAACAACAGTGATAAATGGTTTGATGAAGAATGCAAAAACCTAAGAAAGAAATGGAGAAACCTATCCAACCAAAAACATAGAGACCCAGAAAACCTGAGCCTACGCCTTCACTATGGTGAATCACTAAAACAATACAGAAATACACTACGGAAAAGAAGGAACAGCATGTCAGAAATCAGCTCTTGAAGAATCCATAGACTCTAACCACTTCTGGGAAAATTGGAAAACACTAAACAAACAACAACACGAAGAGCTATCTATCCAAAATGGAGATGTATGGGTAAACCACTTCTTCAATCAATGTTCAAATGCAAATCTTAGAATCAACTATTAAAGACTACCAGAACCCACTGGATTCTCCAATTACATTGAATGAACTACAGGACAAAATACAAACCCTCCAACCGAAAAAGGCCTGTGGTGTTGATGGTATCCTCAATGAAATGATAAAATATACAGACCACAAATTTCAATTAGCTATACTTAAACTCTTTAACATCATCCTTAGCTCTGGCATCTTCCCCAATATTTGGAACCAAGGACTGATCACCCCAATCCACAAAAGTGGAGACAAATTTGACCCCAATAACTACCGTGGGATATGAGTCAACAGCAACCTTGGGAAATCCTCTGCATTATCATTAACAGCAGACTAGTTCATTTCCTCAGTGAAAACAATGTACTGAGCAAATGTCAAATTGGCTTTTTACCAAATTACCATACGACAGATCACGTATTCACCCTGCACACCCTAATTGACAAACAAACAAACCAAAACAAAGGCAAAGTCTTCTCATGCTTTTGTGACGATCCCGGCTGTCTGAGTCGGGTCCTGTCTGGTGACTAGTGTTCCTGCTCGTATTCTCCAGTTTCCCGAGGGTTCGGGAACGCTCCGGGGAGCGCTCTGGTTTTCCGCACCTGCATCCCATCAGCAATCTGCACACCTGGTCCTGATCATCACCCTTCTTAGGCTCTGGCCCAACATCCAGTTCCTGCCGGATCGTTAGCCATGAACAGTATGTTGTCAGCGTATCAGTCTCTGAGCCAGTAGTGTTAGTTTTGTTGTTTTGCACCTTTTGACTTGCTGTGTACTGACCTCCGTTTTGTTCTGTCTGCAGTCTCTCACCCGGAACCTTCACCCAACCTCTGCCTGATGGTCGGCGGCTGCCGAGCCAGTACCGGACCAACCACTGCACCCTCAACAACCCATCCACGCCACCCGCTCTGTTCCCTGGATTATTCAGCTTCACTCGGACTCTATTAATAAACACTCACCTTTGTCTCACGTACCGTGTCCTGGTCTGCTTCTGGGTTCTGGCTTAGTTAACCGTGACAGAACGATCCGGCCAGTAATGAACCCAGCGGACCTGGACTCTGTTCGCCATGCTATTACCCAGCAGGAGAAGATGTTGGGCCATCATAGCACGGTACTACAGGAGATCGCGTTGTCAGTTCGGAACCTTTCTACCGGTCTGACGGAGGTCCAGAACCAACGCAAGTGTCCGGTGGAGGATCCACTACCGGTTTCACCCATCTCGCCTGCCGCTTCTGAAGCTGTGTCCATCCGTGAGCCCAAGGTTCCGACGCCGGATAAGTATGAGGGAGAGCTGGGAAGATGCCGTTCCTTCCTTATGCAGTGTGGACTAGTGTTCGATCTACAGCCCTACTCTTATGCCACAGACAAGGCTAGGATAGCCTTTGTGATTGAGTTGCTGCGTGGTCGAGCGCTGGAGTGGGCTTCAGCCGTTTGGGAACGACAGGATCCCTGCATGGCTTCATACCAGGGGTTCACGGCCGAGATGAGGAAGCTCTTCGACCATTCCGTCCGAGGGAGGGACGCAGCTCGGCGCCTGTTTTCGCTTCGCCAAGGAACTCGCAGCGTGGCCGACTTCGTGATCGAGTTCAAGACGTTGGCTGTGGAGAGTGGGTGGAACGAGGAGTCTCTGCAAGCGGCCTTTTACCAGGGTCTGTCGGAGCAGCTCAAGGATGAGTTGATCTCCTATCCGGAGCCTAGTGACCTGGACAGCTTGGTAGCTTTGTCTATTCGGGTGGATAATCGAGTCCGAGAGCGAAGGAGGGAGAAGCAATGGGTTCCGTCCAACCGATCAGCTTCTCAGGATCCAGTCGGGTCGTCAAACTGCGCGGCTCGCTAAAGTTGGGAGGACTTTTAGCGAGCCAGTTTCGACCTCTCAATACCTCTGTCAGACCCCGTTTCCCGGCTACCCTTATGAACAGGAATCAGAGCTTAGCGATTAACGCTTTTATCGATTCAGGTGCCGATGGAAGCTTTCTAGATGCCGAGTTGGTGGAACAGCTGGGGCTTTCCAAGGAGCAATTGCCGGAAGCCATTGAAGCTACCACTCTGAACGGCAGTAGTCTGGCACGTATCACGATGAGGACTGAACCGGTTAAGATGCGGTTGTCGGGGAATCATTCTGAGATGATTTCATTCTTCATTCTGCCGTCTTCCCATGTTCCTCTGGTCCTTGGATACCCCTGGCTGAAGGAACACAATCCCACGTTCGATTGGGTGACGGGCAAGGTAACGAGTTGGAGCCTTGATTGTCATGCTAACTGTCTCAAGACTGCCTGCCCCCATTCGGTTCCCAGTCAGGTGATTGAGGCTAAACCCCCCAGATTTGTCCCTGGTTCCCGAGACATATCACGATTTGGGGGAAGTTTTCAGTAAGCAGAAGGCTCTGTCACTCCCTCCCCACCGACCATATGATTGTGCCATCAACCTGGTCCCGGGAGCTGTCTACCCCAAGGGGAAGGTTATACAGTATCTCCCGACCTGAACGTGAGGCGTTGGAGACCTACATCAAGGAGTCCCTAGCTGCTGGTCTCGTTCGTCCCTCGTCATCACCCCTGGGGGCAGGATTCTTCTTTGTGGGTAAGAAGGATGGCTCTCTTCGACCGTGTATTGATTATCGGGGGTTGAATGACATCACGGTCAAGAACAAGTATCCCCTGCCCTTGATGAGTTCTGCCTTCGACTCCTTACAGGGTGCTACGGTGTTCACCAAGCTAGACCTACGCAATGCGTATCACCTGGTCCGGATCAGAGAGGGGGACGAGTGGTTGACGGGTTTCAATACACCGATGGGTCACTTCGAGTATCAGGTGATGCCGTTTGGACTGACCAATGCTCCAGCGGTATTCCAGAGTATGGTGAACGACGTCCTGAGAGATATGATCGGTCTCTTTGTGTTTGTTTACCTGGATGACATTCTGATCTTCTCGAAGGAACCTTCCGACCACGTCCAGCATGTCCGGCAGGTTCTGCAGCGATTGTTGGAGAATCGCCTGTTTGTGAAGGCCGAGAAGTGCGAGTTTCACGCCCACACGACATCCTTTCTCGGGTACATCATCTCCAGGGGAGAGATTAGGATGGACCAGGAGAAGGTTAGAGCGGTTCTGGAATGGGCCCAGCCCGGTACGAGATTGCAGCTCCAGAGATTTTTTGGGGGTTTGCGAATTTCTACCGCAGATTCATCCGGGATTACAGCCGTGTGGCCGCTCCGTTAACTGCCTTGACTTCCAGCATCAGGACCTTCAAGTGGAATCCGGAGGCGGATCGAGCGTTTCTGGATTTGAAGAGGCGATTCACCAACGCACCGATTCTCTCTCAACCGGACACGGCCCGTCAGTTCGTCGTTGAAGTGGACGCGTCTGATGTGGGAGTTGGCGCCATCCTGTCGCAGCGATGCTCCACGGACAGTAAACTCCATCCCTGCGCCTACTACTCTCGTCGCCTTTCGCCTGCGGAGAGGAATTACGATGTGGGTAACCGGGAGCTTCTCGCGGTGAAACTTGCCTTGGAGGAGTGGCGCCACTGGTTGGAGGGGGCGGAGCAACCGTTTATTGTCTGGACGGACCACAAGAATCTTGCTTACGTGCAATCGGCTAAACGTCTCAACTCCCGTCAGGCCAGGTGGGCGTTGTTTTTCGGACGATTCAAGTTTGCCCTGACGTTCCGACCTGGATCTAAGAACGGCAAGGCGGACGCCTTGTCCCGGATGTTCTCCAAGACGGAGGAGAGTGGGTCCAAGACCGAGACAATCCTCCCCCGGAACTGCGTCGTGGGAGCAGTTATGTGGAAGATTGAGGAGGAGGTGCTGGCGGCCCTTCGGACTCAGCCCGGTCCCGGTAACGGTCCACCCGGTCGGTTGTTTGTGCCTGAGTCGGGTTCGTCCTGCTGTCCTCAAATGGTCCCACGCCAGCAAGATGGCTTGTCACCCTGGCGTGGCTCGGACTATGGCGTTTCTTCGCAGACGTTTTTGGTGGCCTGCCATGGCCGAGGATACTCGGGGTTTTGTTGCTGCCTGTCCAGTGTGTGCGCAGAATAAGAGTACCAATCGGCCCAGCTCTGGACTACTTCACCCCCTTCCTATTCCCCGGCGACCATGGTCGCATCTGGCCCTGGACTTCGTCACGGGGTTGCCCGCTTCTGAGGGGAACACGGTCGTTCTGACTATCGTGGACAGATTCAGCAAGTTCGCCCACTTTGTGCCAATTGCCAAGCTTCCCTCTGCCTCGGAGACGTCCGAGATCCTGGTTAGGGAGGTTTTCAGGGTCCACGGTTTGCCCAGTGATATCGTTTCCGACCGTGGCCCTCAGTTTACCTCTGCTGTCTGGAAGTCCTTCTGTTTGGCCATTGGAGCTACGGTCAGTCTCACATCTGGTTTTCACCCCCAATCCAATGGTCAGGCGGAGAGAGCCAACCAGAAGATGGAATCAACGCTACGCTGTCTGGTCTCTTCCAACCCCACCTCCTGGGTCTCTCAGTTGCCTTGGGTTGAGTATGCCCACAATACTCTTCCTACATCTGCCACTGGGATGTCTCCCTTCCAGTGCCTGTATGGCTACCAACCTCCCCTGTTTCCTTCTCAGGAGAAGGAGCTCTCAGTGCCTTCTGTTCAGGCCCATATTCGGCGTTGCCACCGGACCTGGCATCGGGCCAGAAAGGCACTCCTTAGAGTTTCGGACCGGTATCAGCTCCAGGCGAATCGTCGCCGGATTCCCGCTCCCACCTATACCATCGGAGATAGGGTTTGGTTGGCCACACGGGATCTTCCGTTACGGACTGAGTCTAGGAAGTTGTTACCGAAGTTCATTGGTCCGTTTGTGGTGGAGAAGGTGATCAATCCAGTGGCAGTTCGACTCAAACTACCGAGGACGCTCAGAGTCCCTCCCACCTTTCATGTCTCCTGCCTCAAGCCTGTCTTCCTCAGTCCTCTGTTGCCTCCTCCGCCTCCTCCTCCTCCTCCTCGGATGATCGGAGGTGGTCCTGCCTACACGGTGCGTCGCATCATGGATTCCAGACGGCGGGGCCGGGGTTTCCAGTATCTCGTGGACTGGGAGGGGTATGGCCCTGAAGAGAGGAGTTGGATTCCGCGGCGACAGGTCCTAGACGCAGACCTCATCAGTGACTTCTACCGCCTCCATCCTGGCGCTCCGGGAAGTCCGCCCGGTGGCGTTCGTCGGAGGGGGGTACTGTGACGATCCCGGCTGTCTGAGTCGGGTCCTGTCTGGTGACTAGTGTTCCTGCTCGTATTCTCCAGTTTCCCGAGGGTTCGGGAACGCTCCGGGGAGCGCTCTGGTTTTCCGCACCTGCATCCCATCAGCAATCTGCACACCTGGTCCTGATCATCACCCTTCTTAGGCTCTGGCCCAACATCCAGTTCCTGCCGGATCGTTAGCCATGAACAGTATGTTGTCAGCGTATCAGTCTCTGAGCCAGTAGTGTTAGTTTTGTTGTTTTGCACCTTTTTGACTTGCTGTGTACTGACCTCCGTTTTGTTCTGTCTGCAGTCTCTCACCCGGAACCTTCACCCAACCTCTGCCTGATGGTCGGCGGCTGCCGAGCCAGTACCGGACCAACCACTGCACCCTCAACAACCCATCCACGCCACCCGCTCTGTTCCCTGGATTATTCAGCTTCACTCGGACTCTATTAATAAACACTCACCTTTGTCTCACGTACCGTGTCCTGGTCTGCTTCTGGGTTCTGGCTTAGTTAACCGTGACAGCTTTGTTGATTTCAAAAAAGCTTTTGACTCAATTTGGCATGAGGGTCTGCTATACAAATTGATGGAAAGTAGGGTTGGGGGAAAAACATACGACATTATAAAATCCATGTACACAAACAACAAGTGTGCGGTTAAAATTGGTAAAAAACACACACATTTCTTTCCACAGGGCCGTGGGGTGAGACAGGGATGCAGTTTAAGCCCCACCCTCTTCAACATATATATCAACGAATTGGCGAGGGCACTAGAACAGTCTGCAGCACCCAGCCTCACCCTACTAGAATCTGAAGTCAAATATCTTCTGTTTGCTGATGATCTGGTGCTTCTGTCCCCAACCAAGGAGGGCCTACAGCAGCACCTAGATCTTCTGCACAGATTCTGTCAGACCTGGGCCCTGACAGTAAGACAAAAATAATGGTGTTCCAAAAAAGGTCCAGTTGCCAGGACCACAAATACAAATTCCATCTAGACACCGTTGCCCTAGAGCACACAAAAAACTATACATACCTCGGCCTAAACATCAGCGCCACAGGTAACTTCCACAAAGCTGTGAACGATCTGAGAGACAAGGCAAGAAGGGCCTTCTATGCCATCAAAAGGAACATAACATTTGACATACCAATTAGGATCTGGCTAAAAATACTTGAATCAGTTATAGAACCCATTGCCCTTTATGGTTGTGAGGTCTGGGGTCCGCTCACCAACCAAGAATTCACAAAATGGGACAAACACCAAATTGAGACTCTGCATGCCGTCCTCCGTGTACAACGTAAAACACCAAATAATGCATGCAGAGCAGAATTAGGCCAATACCTGCTAATTATCAAAATCCAGAAAAGAGCCGTTAAATTCTATAACCACTTAAAAGGAAGCGATTCCCAAACCTTCCATAACAAAGCCATCACCTACAGAGAGATTAACTTGGAGAAGAGTCCCCTAAGTAAGCTGGTCCTGGGGCTCTGTTCACAAACACAAACAGACACCACAGAGCCCCAGGACAACAACAACAACAACAACAACACAATTAGACCCAACCAAATCATGAGAAAACAAAAAGAGAATTACTTGACACATTGGAAAGAACAAACAAAAAAACAGAGCAAACTAGAATGCTATTTGGCCCTAAACAGAGAGTACACAGTGGCAGAATACCTGACCACTGTGACTGACCCAAACTTAAGGAAAGCTTTGACTATGTACGGACTCATTGAGCATACCCTTGCTATTGAGAAAGGCCGCCGTAGGCAGACCTGGCTCTCAAGAGAAGACAGGCTATGTGCACACTGCCCACAAAATGAGGTGGAAACTGAGCTGCACTTCCTAACCTCCTGCCAAATGTATGACCATATTAGAGACACATATTTCCCTCAGATTACAGCGATCCACAAAGAATTCGAAAACAAACCCAATTTTGATAAACTCCCTTATTTACTGGGTGAAAAACCACAGTGTGCCATCACAGCTGCAATATTTGTGACCTGTTGCCACAAGAAAAGGGCAACCAGTGAAGAACAAACAACATTGTAAATACAACCCATATTTATGTTTATTTATTTTCCCATTTGTACTTTAACTATTTGCACATTGTTACAACACTGTATATATACATAATATGACATTTGAAATGTCTTTATTCTTTTGAAACTTCTGAGTGTTAATATTTATTATTTATTTCACTTTTGTTTACTATCTACTTCACTTGCTTTGGCAATGTTAACATTCGTTTCCCATGCCAATAAAGCCCTTAAATTGAATTGAATTGAATTGAATTGAGAGAGAGAAAGAGAGAGAAAGAGAGAGTGATACAGAGAGAGAGCGCGATACAGAGAGAGAGAGAGAGAGAGAGAGAGAGAGAGAGAGAGAGAGAGAGGGATGTTTGCCAAGACTCTAAAGTGCGTGGCACTTGGTAGACAAACACTCCATGCCGCGCTGGATAGAGGACCACCCAGAGACCCCTACCAGACCACTGCAACACCAAGGAGCCCCAGGCCCCCTCAACGCCCCACCAGACCCAGTGCACCCCACTGGCCCCACCCACCCCCAGAGCATCACCATCTCCATCGGCGCAGCCAGATGGGCCCAGCCTACTACCCCACACCAGACCACCACCTCCACCAGACCAGACAGGCAGCCCCCGGCCCAGACCTGGCCCCCCTCCCCTCCACAGGGCCCAACAGCAGGACCAGCGCAGCTATGCGGAGGCCCTCAGAGGACAGGAGAACTCTGTAGGATTGAGTGAGATTAAACATATATTTTGTGACTGTGCTGTTCATCTCACTCTGAACAACTCAGTAGTTAGTAGTTACTGTTTTTGTTACTGTGCTGTTCATCTCACTCTGAACAACTCTGTAGTTAGTAGTTACTGTTTTTGTGACTGTACTGTTCATCTCACTCTGAACAACTCAGTAGTTAGTAGTTACTGTTTTTGTGACTGTGCTGTTTATCTCACTCTGAACAACTCAGTAGTTAGTAGTTACTGTTTTTGTGACTGTTCTGTTCATCTCACTCTGAACAACTCAGTAGTTAGTAGTTACTGTTTTTGTGACTGTGCTATTCTTTGTTTTTGCAACATGAAATCGCTATCAGTTAGCATGTGGAACATTCAGGGCCTAAACTCATCAACCTTTGGACTGAGGAGTTTAGCACTGGAGTAAAAAAATAATCTTAAATAATTTGACGTCATCATTCTGCTGGAGACATGGTGTAAGGCAGACATTGTCACTCACTGTCCCACAGGTTACAGAGAGGTAATTGTGCCGTCACAGAAACACAGCTCTGTCAATAGACTGGAGGATTGATCATTTGGTACAACCCAACTACAAAATTGAATCGATCCCCTCAAAACTGGTAAGTATCACATTTGGTTAAAACTGAAAAAAGAACTTGTACTGACAGAAAAATATTCCTTTGTGCAATATATATCCCCCCTTCAGAATTCCCATTTTACTCAGAGGAGATATTCCCCACTCTTGAGGAAGAGACGTGCCATTTCCAGGCCAAGGGAAATGTGCTCATCTGTGGGGACACAAATACGCGCACAGGAACAGTACCTGATCTAACACGAGGGGACAGCGTTATTACAGGCCATACTGTATCTAACTGTCTTAGTCTCCCCATAGAAACAACAGTGACAGCACCATCAACAAAAACGGAAGGGATCTGTTGCAGCTCTGTCGAAGCCTGGGTCTGTACTTTGTCAATGGTAGGTTACGGGGGACTCTTTGGGGAGATTCACCTATTGCTCACCCATTGCCCACAGCACAATAGAATATGTGATTACAGACATTGACCATTTCTCTCTTAGCTCATTCACGTCAAGCCACTAACACCTCTGTCTGATCATAGCCAAATTACCTTGTTCCTCAAAAGAACAGACATGGAAACAACCATATTCACAACCCAGTAAGCTGTACAACGTCAGAAATTCATACAAATGGGCCCAAAACAGCACAGAAGAATACCAGAAAGCAACCAGTAAACAAAAAATCCAAACACTCTTAGATAACTTTCTGGATATCAAATCCATTCACAGTAAAGAAGGCATCAATCTAGCAGTACAAAACATCAACAATATATTCAGGCAAACGGCAAAAGAAGCACAACTGAAATTGATTTAAAAAACTAACCAAAGAAGACAACTGGTTTGATGCAGATTGTAAAATTATCAAAAAAAACGTATAACACTATCAAACCAAAAGCACAGAGACTCAAATAATGGTGAATTACGCATTCATTACAGTGAGACTTTAAAACTCTATAAACGTACACTCAGAACCAAAGAAGCACATTACAACAGCAAGTAGCTGACACTAATTGGAAAAACCTAAAGAAAAACCAAAACTAGAGAAATTAGCGATACAAAATGGTGACATATGGACAACCCATTTAAAAACCCTCTACAACACCATTCAAATTGACACAAACACAGAACAATGCCAAATTCATGAGAAGTTGAATGGATTAGAAAAAGCTATAAAGGACAATCAAAATCCATTGGACTCCCCAATTACTGACCAGGAGCTCTATAAGAAACTTCAGGCCCTCAAATTTAAAAAAGCATGCAGACCTGATGGCATCCCAAATAAGATGCTCAAATTCACTAGTGCAAAATTTCAATTGGCTATATTAAAACTGTTTAATTTAATCCTGAATGTAAGTTATTTCCCTGACATCTGGAATCAAGGACTCATAACCCCAATCTTTAAGAACGGAGACAAATTTGACCCTAACAATTACAGAGGCGTTTGTGTGAACAGTAACCTGGGGAAGGTTTTCTGTAGTATTATAAATGTAAGAGTCTAAACTTCCTTAATAAGCACAATGTCTTGAGTAAAAGCCACATTGGATTTATACCAAAACATCGCACGACCGATCATATTTACACCCTACACCCTGATAGATAAACATGTCCACCAAAATAATATCAAAATGTACGCTTGCTTTATCGACTTCCAAAAAGCATTTGATTATATTTGGCATACAGGACTGTTCTACAAAGTTATTGAAAGTGGTGTAGGGGGTCAAACTTATTACATAATTAAATCAATGTATACTGGTAATACGTGCAGCATCAAAATTGGGAAGAAAATAACATTCTTTAACCAGGGGCAGGGCCTTCGCCAGGGTTGCAATCTGAGCCCTGCGCTCTTCAATATTTGCATCAACGAATTGGCCACTATTCTAGAAAAATCCTCAGCCCCTGGTGTTAGTCTCCACAATTCAGATGTTAAATGCCTGATCTTCACAGATGACCTGTGCCTGCTGTCACAGCAGAGCCCGGACCTGCTAGAGCAGTACTGCCAGACCTGGGCCCTGGCTGTCACACCCTGGCTCTGGGGACTCTATATGTTGAGCCAGGGTGTGTAGATTCTATGTGTTCTAGTTCTGTGTTATATTCTATGTGTGCTATTTCTATGTTGGCCAGAGTGGTTCCCAATCAGAGGCAACGAGTCTCAGCTGTTGCTGGTTGTCTCTGATTGGGAGCCATATTAAAACAGTCTGTTTTCCCTCAGTGTTTGTGGGATCTTGTTTCCGTTTGGTTTGTTCCTTGTTGGTTGTGTTTAACCGTAGGACTGCACGTTTCGTTTTGTTGTTTTGTTGTTCTATTATCACTATAGATAATAAAGTTAAGTATGTTCGCAACTAACGCTGCGCATTGGTCTACTCACTCTAACGATCGTGACAGAAGATCCCACCATACCAGGACCAAGCAGCGTGTCCAGGAGCAGGCAGCCTGGACATGGGAGGCGCGCCGTAGAGAGGAGCAGCGGCGGCAAACGGGTCAACGTCAGACAGGCGAGAGGCAACCCCAAAAAAAATTTAGGGGGGGGCACATGGCATGGACGACGGGGCTGCTGGAGGCAGATAAGGGGCGAATTCAGAAGGCCACCAGGTTAAGGGAGCCATTGGTGAGAAGAGGGAAGGAAGATGTAGAGGCACGGCGAGAGGTACTGAGGTGTATTGCCAGTCCGGTCCGGCCCGTTCCTGATCCCCGTTTAAGGCCAGTGGTGTGTGTTCCCAGTACGGTCCGGCCTGTTCCTGCCCCTCGCACCAAACCTACGGTGCGCGTCGCCAGCCCGGCCCGGCCTGTTCCTGCCCCTCGCACCAAACCTACGGTGCGCGTCGCCAGCCCGGCCCGGCCTGTTCCTGCCCCTCGCACCAAACCTACGGTGCGCGTCGCCAGCCCGGCCCGGCCTGTTCCTGCCACTCGCACCAAGCCTACGGTGCGCGTCGCCAGCCCGGCCCGGCCTGTTCCTGCTCCCCGCACCAAGCTAAGGGTGCGCGTCGCCAGCCCGGCCCGGCCTGTTCCTGCCACTCGCACCAAGCCTACGGTGCGCGTCGCCAGCCCGGCCCGGCCTGTTCCTGCTTCCCGCACCAAGCTAAGGGTGCGCGTCGCCAGCCCGGCCCGGCCTGTTCCTGCCACTCGCACCAAGCCTACGGTGCGCGTCGCCAGCCCGGCCCGGCCTGTTCCTGCTCCCCGCACCAAGCTAAGGGTGCGCGTCGCCAGCCCGGCCCGGCCTGTTCCTGCCACTCGCACCAAGCCTACGGTGCGCGTCGCCAGCCCGGCCCGGCCTGTTCCTGCCACTCGCACCAAGCCTACGGTGCGCGTCGCCAGCCCGGCCCGGCCTGTTCCTGCCACTCGCACCAAGCCTACGGTGCGCGTCGCCAGCCCGGCCCGGCCTGTTCCTGCCACTCGCACCAAGCCAGGGGTGCGAGTCGTCAGCCCGGTAAGGCCCGTTCCTGCTCCACGCACCAAGCCAGGGGTGCGCTTCGTCAGCCCGGTACGGCCCGTTCCTGCTCCACGCACCAAGCCAGGGGTGCGCATCGTCAGCCCGGTCCGGCCCGTTGCTGCTCCACGCACCAAGCCAGAGGTGCGCATCGTCAGCCCGGTCCGGTCCGTTCCTGCTCCACGCACCAGGCCAGGGGTGCGCGTCGTCAGTCCGGCACAACCCGTGCCTGGGTCACCGGTGCCTGGTCAGGTACCGGTCAGCTGCTCCACACCGGAGCTTAAGCAATCCACTCCTACGATGTCCAGTCCAGCTCCAGCCAGCGGGGCCAGACCGGACCAGGGGCGCTACGGGGGGATTATTGGAGGGTGGTGGGCAAGCCCGGAGCCGGAAACGCCTCCGAGGAGGAATGCCCACCCAGCCCTCCCCTGTTTGGGTTATGTTGAGGCGCGGTCGCAGTCCGCGCCTTTGGGGGTACTGTCACACCCTGGCTCTGGGGACTCTATATGTTGAGCCAGGGTGTGTAGATTCTATGTGTTCTAGTTCTGTGTTATATTCTATGTGTGCTATTTCTATGTTGGCCAGAGTGGTTCCCAATCAGAGGCAACGAGTCTCAGCTGTTGCTGGTTGTCTCTGATTGGGAGCCATATTTAAACCTAATTTTTCCCTCAGTGTTTGTGGGATCTTGTTTCCGTTTGGTTTGTTCCTTGTTGGTTGTGTTTAACCGTAGGACTGCACGTTTCGTTTTGTTGTTTTGTTGTTCTATTATCACTATAGATAATAAAGTTAAGTATGTTCGCAACTAAACGCTGCGCATTGGTCTACTCACTCTAACGATCGTGACACTGGCAGTAAACCCCAAAAAGACAAAGATAATAATTTTCCAGAGAAGATCCAGATCTCAGGGAATTAGACCAAAGTTCTCAAATCGGTAGGAAATATATAGAGTACTTCACACACTACAACTACTTAGGTTTAGAAATAAGCTCAACTGTACACCTAAATGAGATAGTGATTGAACTGAGAGAGAAAGCATGCAGGGCATTCTACGCCATTAAAAACCAAATTCAAATTGTGATACCTATTAAAATTTGGCTAAAACTAATTGAATGTGTCATTGAACAAATTGCACTTTATGGCAGTGAGGTGTGGGGTACACTTGCAAAAACAAGATTTCACCCAATGGGACAAACACCCCATTGAAATCCTGCATGCAGAGTTCTGTAAGATTCTCCTACATGTCCAGAGGAAAACTACAAACAATGCATGCAGGGCAGAATTAGGCCAATATCCACTAACAATAAAAACAAAAAAAAGAGCAATTAAGTTTTGGAAACATCAAAAATACAGTGACCCCCTCTCATATCATTACCAAGCCCTGCAATGCCAAGAGCTGAGCAAAGAAAAGAGTCCCCTCATCCAGCTGGTCCTGGGGCTGAGTTCACGAACCTGTTCTACTAACACACTGAGGCCTCAGGACCAGAACATCCAATCAATCAAAATAAACTAAATTACAGCACAGTCAAAACAAAACTACATTACCTATTGGGATACACAAGCAGAAGAGAGAGAATGAGAGAGAAAGAAAGACATATGCAGGGGATAGACAGAGATAGGTAGGAGAGAGAGAGAGGGGGCAGAAGAGAGAAAGAGGAAGAGAGAGAGAGAGCTGAACAGCGAGGCCTGATACGCTCTGCACTATTTATGCAGTATTCTGCACTATTTATGCAGTATTCTGCACTATTTAACACTGTCTGGGCCCATATGAAGTTCACATCTAGATCAGAACAGAGTGCTTTCAAAAAGAGAGGGCATATCTCTGAGTCTGAGAACATTTGATGTCTCTGCTCTCTTCAGTACATCAGACAGATAGACAGAGAACATGCTGAGGCTCTGCTTGTGTGTGTGTGTGTGACATTTCCTCTCAGCTTTAACCCTGACGAGGACAGTATTAAAAATACACGCCTCGAGGAGAGTCGCCAACCTCTGCCGGCGAATCCTGTTCAGCCTGATGAATAGAAATAAATAGCATTCCAGATATTGAAATGGAGTACCTCTGAATAATTCAATAGGGCTTCCTCATCTCTCTCCCTGTGGGTTTAGAGGAGATATTGACGTAAAATATGCACAGATTACATGTCCAGCATCTGATGGGATATGCATACATGTTTCAATGAGGCACAGGGTTGCGTCCCAAATGGCACACTATTATCTATGTAGTCCACTACTTTTGACCACAGCCCTATGGTCTAAAGTAGTGCATAACATAGGGAATAGGATGCCATTTGGGACGCAAGCCTGGCCTTCTAAGTTTCTATGATGAAGTTGGTGACAGATGAGATAATGGCCATTGGCCAAATCTCATGACACCCTAGTCATTAGTGCACTGCTTTTGGCCAGAGCCTCATGTGGCCCTATGTGGATCTGGCCAAAGGTAGTGAACAGAGAGCCACATACCTTGAGTATACCAAACATTCGGAACACCTTCCTAATATTGAGTTGCACCACCTCTTTTTGTCCTCAGAACAGCCTCATTTTGTCGGGGCATGGACTCTACAAGGTGTCGAAAGTGTTCCACAGGGATGCTGGCACATGTTGACTCCAATGCTTCCCACAGTTATGTCAAGTTGGCTGGATGTCCTTTCGGCGGCGGACCATTCTTGATACACACGGGAAAGTGTTGAGCGTGAAAAAGCAGTTCTTGACATAAACTGGTGCGCCTGGCACCTACTACCATACCCCGTTCAAAGGCACTTACATCTTTTGTCTTGCCCATTCACCCTCTGAATGCCACACATACACAATCCATGTCTCAATTGTCTCAAGGCTTAAAAATTATTATTTAACCTGTCTCCTCCCCTTCATCTACACTGATTGAAGTGGAGTTAACAAGTGACATCAATAAGGGATCATAGCTTGGCTTAGATTGTTGACAAAATGTCAACTATAGGGCAAAACAGACTGGGTTGACTTAGACTGTTGACATGTAAACTATATTTAGTCTCCAATGTTTATTGAAAACATAAATAGATTTGCACAATTAGATACATCGTTACAGTTGTTGGTTAGCTAGCTAGCAAAGTTTTGCCATATTAGCATATCAATAATCAGATAAAACTAGCTGAAATGAGCCACCTACGATTCTCCACATGGCAGCTTCTTTGTCATTGTTGCTAGCTAACTGGACATCCAGAATCACAAGAACACACAGACTTCTGCCCCATTGAAGCGTGAGCATCGTTTTGGTGACGTTGTCAGCTAACTGGTCTATAGGGGTCTGACATAGTAGTAGTGCACTATATGGGGAATAGGGAGACATTTGAGACGAAACCTCTACAATGTTGATCATGTTTTCTCTGATTTCCTCTCTGACTGTGTGTTAAAGTATGTGTAATCTGTTACAGATGAGATGTGTTATCAAAAGGATTATAGAAACTAGGCTGTGTTCTATTCTTCCCTCAGCAGCCCTTCCTGGGTGATACTCTGCTGGATATGAAACTGTGTCTGTGTGTGTGTGTGTGTATATGTGTGTGTGTGTATGTGTGTTCATGCCTACACACACACACACGCACACACAAACAAACACACACGCATACACACACACACACACTCAGGTATTCTACTTGATAGCATTACTCTCAGCACTGCATGAAAGAGCGCCCTTCAGTGAGATTGTTTCGGTAGTGAACCCAGTTGCTGTGAGTCACCTTCACATCTGTTGAGATGAAATAATTGACACTTGGTGTGAACTACACTCTATGGTAGTCCTGGTGATTTAGGACAATAACAGAGATATTGTATGATATCCCTTTTATGGCCATCTCTCTTTCTCTGGCACACAAACGCACATAGACATGCACACACACAGCCATGTTGTGGCCTCTGTATCCCTATCAGTGGCTGTACGGACACATATGAACACAGCCATCAATCCTCCCTGCATGAATACTGCACTGCCAAGAGGCTGGCTGCTAGTGTGTGTGTGTGTGTGTGTGTGTGTGTGTGTGTGTGTGTGTGTGTGTGTGTGTGTGTGTGTGTGTGTGTGTGTGTGTGTGTGTGTGGTGCGTGCGTGCGTGAGCGAGAGAGGGGACTGAGCTGCTGTGATACCGGACTGCCAACAGAGGGACCATCTGCAGAGCTGGAGTTACTGGTGAGCAGGGAAGAGGAGGAAGGAAGGAGAGGTATGGAGGAGGAGGGATGAGGCGGAGGAAGGGATGGAGGGACAGCCTCTGCAACAGCAGGATTTTACCACACAGGTAGGAGGGAGAGATGGAAAGATGTAGAGATGGAAGGATAGAGGGAGGAAAGGGGAGAGGTAGAGAGGTAGAGAGGTAGAGAGGTAGAGAGAGAGAGAGAGAGAGAGAGAGAGAGAGAGAGAGAGAGAGAGAGGAGAGCTTACGCATCTGCCTCTGATTCCAAAGGTTGCAAGTTCGAATCCTTAAGCCTGACCTAAACCATTCAGAGTTAATGTCTAACCTAAAGGTTAATGCCTAAACGTAATCTTAAACACTTCGAAATTTGACATTTGAGAAACATGGATGAATGTCTAATTCTGAAGTGACTGTGAGAGCTAGATGGAAAATGTTACAGTTTCAAAGCAAGTTTTCTGCAATTCTACACATTTTGCCATGGGGAGGAGAGAAAACTTTGCAATTGTATAAAAAATGTCATGCAATTCTGCTCATTATGCCATGGGGTGGAGAGACATTTCTGCAGTTTGATAGCTAATTTCCAGCAATTCTACACATTTTGTAATAACTTATGACATGTAAATATAATATCTGAGTGAGAATGATTAACAAAATCAAAAGGGGGCCCCCTGTAGGTTAGGGACCCTAGGCATGTGCACTGCGTGCCCGGTCGGTATTCGGCCATGATTACTACAAATTTAAATAGTTTAGCCAGCTAACTACCAATCTGAAAATTAACTGAGATGGCTAATTGAGCGACTGTCAGTGACTAATATAACAAGAGAAAAAACTGCTGACGCACAACCAAATTTCGAATTTGCACCTGGTGTATTCTACTATTCTCACTCTCAAATAGTAAAAAAAAAACTAGCTGCCGGTGGCCCTAAGCAGCCAGGGGCCCTAAGCAGCCAGGTGCCCTAAGCTGCCGGTGGCCCTAAGCTGCCGGTGGCCCTAAACAGCCAGGGGCCCTAAGCAGCCGGTGGCCCTAAGCAGCCAGGGGCCCTAAGCAGCCGGTGGCCCTAAGCAGCCGGTGGCCCTAAGCAGCCGGGAGCCCTAAGCAGCCGGGGGCCCTAAGCAGCCGGTGGCCCTAAGCAGCCAGGGGCCCTAAGCAGCCAGGAGCCCTAAGCAGCCAGGAGCCCTAAGCAGCCAGGGGCCTTAAGCAGCCAGGGGCCCTAAGCAGCCAGGGGCCCTAAGTAGCCAGGAGCCCTAAGCAGCCAGGAACCCTAAGCAGCCAGGAGCCCTAAGCAGCCAGGGGCCCTAAGCAGCCAGGAACCCTAAGCAGCCAGGAGCCCTAAGCAGCCAGGAGCCCTAAGCAGCCAGGGGCCCTAAGCAGCCAGGGACCCTAAGCAGCCAGGAGCCCTAAGCAGCCAGGAGCCCTAAGCAGCCAGGGGCCCTAAGCAGCCAGGGGCCCTAAGCAGCCAGGAGCCCTAAGCAGCCAGGGGCCCTAAGCAGCCGGTGGCCCTAAGCAGCCACTTATGCCACTTATGCCTGGAACCGGCCCTGCCCACCCACACACAGTCATTCAAGACAGCTGGAGTACAGGTACATATCAAAATGACTACAGAATGTATATAGACTCAGAGCTGCTTCTGAATTTCAATATAAGTGGGTGGCTTTGGCTAACAGTTCAAGAAATAACCTGTTTTGTATGCAGTGCTATTGTGCTTGTATCTCACCTTTAAAAGGCTGTAATGACTGTAATTGAAATGGTATTATGTTCTGTACTGACAAGCTGTGCATTGCTGGTATATTCATCTCAGAGGTACACACTCAGGTTGTATACTGACACAATGGTTGAGAGAACGCTGTCTTTTTTATCACACATCTCTACCTCTTTCCCTCTCTTTCTCTCTTCCTTTCTTTCCCTCTCCATCTGACCTGGCTTTCATCCTACCATTCGGAGTCGGGGCACGTTCTGCCTCAGACAGAGGGTGTGTGTGTGTGTGTGTGTGTGTGTGTGTGTGTGTACATGCCAATGCTGACTAGCACTCACACCCCAGATTGCTTGTAAATCATCCCTCCTCCTCCATCCACATGGCATGGCTCAGAGAGCCAACCCCACCACCCCAACTTGTCCTTGACCCTCCCCCCAAACACATCCGTCCCCTTCACGCCCCACAGGCCCTCACCACCATCAAAAGTCTCACACACACTGTCGCATCCCACTTCCTGTTGAGATTTCCATGGGCCACTGCCAGGCTCTGATTACATGTATGGGCACACAGTTGCATATGTGTGTGTGTGTGTATTTATGCATGTGTGCATGTGTGTGTGTGTGTGTGTGTGAGAGAGAGAGAGAGAGTTAAAGAATGGGGGAGGAGTATAAAGCAGTCCCTCCAGGATTATTTTTGCAAAATCAACAATACCCTGCATATTATGCGAGGGGTTGCAAATTTACCAATCACTGCACAATTTCCACATAAAACAGTCGAATCATGTCAGAATTGCCGCAGCAAAAGCCAGGATTTTTTCCCACAAATATTACAAAAAATCACAGCAAAATCCTGGAGGGACTGATAAAGGCTGTAAGTGCAGAAATGCTGACAATGCTCACCAGACCAATGGATATAAATGATTGTTTTCTCCTAGTTGATTGAACTGTAGGTAACTTACCAAAAGGTGGGCTGGACTTCTTTGAAGTCACGTAGACAACATATTTTTGTTTACAAAGCCCTGCTCCACAAGCTTCCAACTTACCTAACTTCACTGTTAAGATTTAAAATTACAATTATCAATCCCGTTCACAGGGTTGGTTAACTCTGGAGACTCCTTTGGTGTCTACAGAGTTAGATAAGTCAGCCTTTAGTTGTCTTGCTCCACATGTTTGGAATGATCTCCAAAATACATTTAGAATAGATGCGTTAGTGTCCCTAAGGCAGTTCAGCCAGCGGACAGAGGATTTTTATAATGAAGAATGTGTTTGTTTTAGTTGACTGGGTTTAGTGTATATTGTGTATCACAGGCGGCCGGTGGAACCTTAAATGGGGAGGGCGGGCTTATAGTAATGTGGAATGGTATCAAATACATCAATCACATGGTTTCCATGTTTTTGATGCCATTCCATTAACTCCATTCCAGCCATTATTATGAGCCGTCTTCCCCTCAGCAGCCTCCTGTGTTTTGTGTATATTGCATATATTAATGTGTGTCTGTTCAATGTGTTGTGCTGTATTTCATTAGTTTATATTGTATTTGATTGTTGATGTATTTTATGACATTGTATATGCAGGGATCCCTCGTAAAAGAGACACTGGTCTCAATGGTGACTCCCTGATTAAATACATTTGATTTTGCGCTGAAGTTGAATGCTAACTGAATTGTTCCAATACATGCAACACAGAGAGCAATATTTGGCAGGCTAAAAAGCAAGCCAACCACTTACTAATCAGGACAACCGTCACAGTGAAAGTGCTCTACAATAAATGTCCTACCCATAAGAGCCAATCAGCTTCAGACACAACAGTGTAACTCACACTTTAGTGCAAATAATTGCAATGGCATGAAAACAATCTTTGTGCGGAAGTACACTCAAGTTGGATTCCACCCTATTCAGGAGATTTGCTGCGCTCAAATAGGAGGAGAGGAGAGGAGAGGAGAGGAGAGGAGAGGAGAGGAGAGGAGAGGAGAGGAGAGGAGAGGAGAGGAGAGGAGAGGAGAGCATTGGGGAAGAAGAGAAAGGAATGCTGTTCAAAAGCAGCAGGCCAATCATTGGGGCAGGAGGTAGGGGGGCCTTCCAAAACATCAAATTGCCCTCAATGAAATGTTGTCTTTATAAACGTTGCATGGCGCAGATTTAGGACCTGAATGTTACCCAGGCTAATAGAAACCGCAGTCTAGTAGCCCAGCTGGCCAGTACCCAGAATCCTTCAGTTCCATCCCACAAACCAAACTCTAGTCAGCTCTCCATCTTAAGACTGTTCAGTCCGTGCTGCTCCTGTTGCAAAATGAGATGTTCAGAATTATCATGCATATTCATGTCAGATTCATCATGAATATACATTACAAAGTTGGTGTCCACAGTTATGAATTGATGAAGGCAGGACAGTCATTACTGACAGGTTGACTGGATGTGGGCACACCCGGCTTGAGTCCCAGGTGCAATCGCACATATTAAAATTAATAATTTAACAGGGGATAAAAGTGACTATTACCTCGTGTTAAATATTCATTCATTTGTTCATTCATTCACTTTTTCATACACATACAGTGGGGGAAAAAAGTATTTAGTCAGCCACCAACTGTGCAAGTTCTCCCACTTAAAAAGATGAGAGAGGCCTGTAATTTTCCTCATAGGTACACGTCAACTATGACAGACAAATTGAGAAAAAAAATCCAGAAAATCACATTGTAGGATTTTTTATGAATTTATTTGCAAATTATGGTGGAAAATAAGTATTTGGTCACCTACAAACAAGCAAGATTTCTGGCTCTCACAGACCTGTAACTTCTTCTTTAAGAGGCTCCTCTGTCCTCCACTCGTTACCTGTATTAATGGCACCTGTTTGAACTTGTTATCAGTATAAAAGACACCTGTCCACAACCTCAAACAGTCACACTCCAAACTCCACTATGGCCAAGACCAAAGAGCTGTCAAAGGACACCAGAAACAAAATTGTAGACCTGCACCAGGCTGGGAAGACTGAATCTGCAATAGGTAAGCAGCTTGGTTTGAAGAAATCAACTGTGGGAGCAATTATTAGGAAATGGAAGACATACAAGACCACTGATAATCTCCCTCGATCTGGGGCTCCACACAAGATCTCACCCCGTGGGGTCAAAATGATCACAAGAACGGTGAGCAAAAATCCCAGAACCACACGGGGGGACCTAGTGAATGACCTGCAGAGAGCTGGGACCAAAGTAACAAAGCCTACCATCAGTAACACACTACGCCGCCAGGGACTCAAATCCTGCAGTGCCAGACGTGTCCCCCTGCTTAAGCCAGTACATGTCCAGGCCCGTCTGAAGTTTGCTAGAGTGCATTTGGATGATCCAGAAGAGGATTGGGAGAATGTCATATGGTCAGATGAAACCAAAATAGAACTTTTTGGTAAAAACTCAACTCGTCGTGTTTGGAGGACAAAGAATGCTGAGTTGCATCCAAAGAACACCATACCTAATGTGAAGCATGGGGGTGGAAACATCATGCTTTGGGGCTGTTTTTCTGCAAAGGGACCAGGACGACTGATCCGTGTAAAGGAAAGAATGAATGGGGCCATGTATCGTGAGATTTTGAGTGAAAACCTCCTTCCATCAGCAAGGGCATTGAAGATGAAACGTGGCTGGGTCTTTCAGCATGACAATGATCCCAAACACACCGCCCGGGCAACGAAGGAGTGGCTTCGTAAGAAGCATTTCAAGGTCCTGGAGTGGCCTAGCCAGTCTCCAGATCTCAACCCCATAGAAAATCTTTGGAGGGAGTTGAAAGTCTGTGTTGCCCAGCGACAGCCCCAAAACATCACTGCTCTAGAGGAGATCTGCATGGAGGAATGGGCCAAAATACCAGCAACAGTGTGTGAAAACCTTGTGAAGACTTACAGAAAACGTTTGACCTGTGTCATTGCCAACAAAGGGTATATAACAAAGTATTGAGAAACTTTTGTTATTGACCAAATACTTATTTTCCACCATAATTTGCAACTAAATTCATTACAAATCCTACAATTGGATTTCTTTTTCTCATTTTGTCTGTCATAGTTGACGTGTACCTATGATGAAAATTACAGGCCTCTCTCATCTTTTTAAGTGGGAGAACTTGCACAATTGGTGGCTGACTAAATACTTTTTTCCCCCACTGTACATACCTACCTGTACATACTATGCATACATACATATGCCCATTAATTCATTCATTAATTCATTCATTAATCCATTCACTACATGTCCTTTCCTCTGCCTCAGATTCCAGGGGGGGGCAGGCCTGTACCAATGATTCCAGGTGGGGGCAGGCCTGTACCAATGATTCCAGAATATTATAACTTTTTCTCAGACCGTTAAATCTGTTCAGCCATTTTTCTCTGCTGCTCATGGCAGAGGGTGTGTCCCAAATAGTACCCTATTCACAATGGGCCTTGGTCAATGCCATTTGGGACGCAACCAGAGAGAATGGTAGTCTGCTCATACGTAAACCCTCAGAACAAATGTGTATGTCTGTGGAACGCCACTGAAAGCTCTGCAGTTCTGTACGTCTGTGTGTGCTACATCAGCCGCTTGTCATTACTCAGCTCTACAGTGTGTGTGTGTGTGTGTGTGTGTGTGTGTGTGTGTGTGTGTGTGTGTGTGTGTGTATCACCATCAGTCCATTATCATTAGTCAGCTCTACAAGCACAACGCAACTTGGAAACCTGGTTATTGGACTATTATTCCTGTCCTACACACATACACACACAACATTACAGGATCAATATTGTCACTGACTTGTAGGTATGGCAGCATTAGTAACAGAGTGAATAAACTGATACAGGGTCAGAAAGGTTTACACCGCCCTAATGGTTACGGTTAGCATTAGGGGTAGGATAATCTGATCCTAGATCTGTGTTTGGGGGAACGTACTTGACCCCATAGAGATAGAAAGAGGGTGGATGGATGGAACCTGTTTTAGCATGTACAGTGCCATTGTGTTCTTCCACCATTTTGAAGTAGTCAACTGGGTGGGACTTGCTATGGGTTAAGGAAGAATAGCAGATTTCCATCCAGGTCAGCAGGAGGGGTCAGCCAGTGAATTATATTCCTGAGCAAACATTCCATAACTGCAGGTAGCAGTAAATCACCAACGTGGCTTTATACCTTTCAGACTATACACACTCCAGCACAGTCAGTGGTGCTACACACCTTTTCAGTTTATTTACGAATTGCCAATTCACTCATAGAAGTAGAGGAAACATAATACTTTAAAGTGGAGATAGCTGCCCATGCTGTCACAGAAGACGTCATTTGCAAGGATAGAACGTGTGCTATCTTTCCATATCTATGCTGGAGCCTATGTTTAATGCTGTGCTTGTAACCGTGTGGAAGGTGGGAATTTACAATTTGTGAAGTCGTAAACACTAGTTGGATGCATGCATGTGCTTTGAACTCGTTGAGAATTTGATTTGATTTATTAGGATCCCCATTAGCCGACGCCAATGGCGACAGCTAGCCTTACTGGGGTCCGACATATAACAAAAAATACATTACAGACAAAAGGCTTCACAATTGACGTACATTTAAAAACATAAACATGTAGTGTGTGTGCATCTATCAGTTACACAGACATGTCAGTACATACACATAACAAGTAGGTCACATGGGGGAGAGGCGTTGTGCCATGAGGTGTTGCTTTATTTGTTTTTTGAAACCAGGTTTGCTGTTCACTTGCGCTATATAAGATGGAAGGGAGTTCCATGCACTCATGGCTCTGTATAATACTGTACGTTTCCTTGAATTTGTTCTGGACCTGGGTGCTGTGAAAAGACCCCAGGTGGTATGTCTGGTGGGGTAAGTGTGTGTGTGTCAGTGCTGTGTGTAAGTTGACTATGAAAAGACCCCTGATGGCATGTCTGGTGGGGTAAGTGTGTGTGTGTCAGTGCTGTGTGTAAGTTGACTATGCGAACAATTTGGAATTTCCAACATGATTCTTATAAAAACAAGAAGTGACACAGTCGGTCTTTCCTCAACTCTTAGCCAAGACAGACTGTCATGCATAGTATTAATAATATATATTGATTACAATGAAGAGCAAGACGTGCCGCTCTGTTCTGGGCCAGCTGCAGCTTAACTAGGTCTTTCTTTGCAGCACTTGACCATATGACTGGACGATAATCAAGATTAGACAAAACTTGAGCCTACAGAACTTGCTTTTTGGAGTGTTGTGTCAAAAAAGCAGAGCATCTCTTTATTATGGACAGACCTCTCCCCATCTCTACAACCATTGAATCTATATGTTTTGACCATGACAGTTTACGATCTAAGGTGACACCAAGTAATTTAGTCTCCTCAACTTGTTCAACAGCCACATCATTCATTACCAGATTCAGCTGAGGTCTAGAACGTAGGGAATGATTTGTACCAAATACAATGCTCTTAGTTTTGGAGATGTTCAAGACCAGTTTATAACTGGCCATCCATTCCAAAACAGACTGCAACTCTTTGTTAAGGGTTTCAGTGACTTCATTAGCTGTGGTTGCTGATCCGTATATGGTTGAGTCATCAGCATACATGGATAAACATGCTTTGTTTAATGCCAGTGGCAGGTCATTGGTAAAAATAGAAAAGAGTAGAGGGCCTAGAGAGCTGCCCTGTGGTACACCACACTTTACATGTTTGACATTAGAGAAGCTTCCATTAAAGAAAACCCTCTGAGTTATATTAGATAGATAGCTCTGAATCCACGATATGGCAGATGTTTATGGTCAACAATATCAAAGGCTGCACTGAAATCTATCAGTACAGCACCCACAATCAATTTCTTTCAACCAATCATCATTTATGTCAGTGCAGTACATGTTGATTGCCTTTCTCTATAAGCATGCTGAAAGTCAGTTGTTAATTTGTTTACGTTGAAGTAGCATTGTATTTGGTCAAACACCAGTTTTTGCCAATTAAGTAATCATTGAAATAATTGGCAACATAAAATGGTTTTGTGATGAAGCCATCTGATTCGATGAAAGATGGAGTTGAATTTGTCTTTCTGATCATAATTTCATTTAAAGTACTCTACAGTTTTTTTCTCCATCATTCTTTATATCATTGATCTTGGCTTCATAATACAGTTTATTCTTGTTGTTGTTGAGTTTAATCACATAATTTCTCAATTTGAAGTAAGTCAGCCAGTCAGACTTATTAGCCATTCCTTTTGCCCCATCTCTTTCAACCATACAAATCCATGGAGCCTTAACAGTTCTAACATTTACATTTTACATTTTTAGTCATTTAGCAGACGCTCTTATCCAGAGCGACTTACAGTTAGTGAGTGCATACATTTTACAGTCAGTTTCTTAACAGGTGCATGTTTACCATTAAATTCATCAAGCGCAGCATCTGGATACTCCTTATTAATCACAACAGACCAACAAATATTTTTTAACATCATCCACATAAGAGTCACAGCAAAATCTTTTGTATGATATACTATTTTAGTCCCAGCTTTTGGAACTTTTGCTTTCCTGGATATAGTCCCAACTTTTGCTTGGCTATATTGTGATCACTGCATCCAATGGGTACGGATACAAACATGTGATCAATACATGTGGATGATCTTGTTCCTCTAGTTTTTGTAAACACCCTTGTAGGTTGATTAATAACCTGAACCAGATTACAGGCACTGGTTACAGTGAGAAGCTTCCTCTTGAGCAGACAGCTTGATGAAAACCAGTCAATATTCAGGTCCCCAAGAAAGTAGACCTCACTGTTTACATCACATACACTATCAAGCATTTCACACATATTAATTTGATACTGACTGTTACAAAAAGTGTTAAGTAAAAAATAGATAAATAAAAAAATAACAAATAACAAATAATTAAAGAGCAGCAATAAAATAAAATAACAGTAGGGAGGCTATATACAGGGGGTACAGAGTCAATGCAATTAGTCCGGGTAGCCATGATTAGCTGTTCAGGAGTCTTATGGCTTGGGGGTAGAAGCTGTTAAGAAGCCTTTTGGACCTAGACTTGGCGCTCCGGTACCGCTTGCCGTGCGGTAGTAGAGAGAACAGTCTATGACTAGGGTGGCTGGAGTCTTTGACAATTTTAGGGCCTTCCTCTGACACTGCCTGGTATAGAGGTCCTGGATGGCAGGGAGCTTGGCCCTGGTGATGTACTGGGCCGTACACACTACCCTTTGTAGTGCCTTGTGGTCGGAGGCCGAGCAGTTGCCATACCAGGCGGTGATGCAACCAGACAGGATGCTCTCGATGGTGCAGCTGTGGAACCTTTTGAGGATCTGAAGAACCATGCCAAATCTTTTCAGTCTCCTGAGGGGGAATAGGCTTTGTCGTGCCCTCTTCACGACTGTCTTGGTGTGTTTGGACCATGATAGTTTGTTGGTGATGTGGACACCAAGGAACTTGAAGCTCTCAACCTGTTCCACTACAGCCTCGTCGATGAGAATGGGGGCGTGCTCAGTCCTCTTCTTTTTCTTGGCACCACACGGCCAGGTCTCTGACCTCCTCCCTATAGGCTGTCTCATCGTTGTCGGTGATCAAGCCTACCACTGTTGTGTCGTCAGCAAACTTAATGATGGTGTTGGAGTCGTGCCTGGCCACGCAGTCATGGGTGAACAGGGAGTACAGGAGGGGACTGAGCACACACCCCTGAGGGGCCCCCGTGTTGAGGATCAGCGTGGCAGATGTGTTGTTACCTACCCTTACCACCTGGGGTCGGCCCGTCAGGAAGTCCAGGATCCAGTTGCAGAGGGAGGTGTTTAGTCCTAGGGTCCTTAGCTTAGTGATGAGCTTTGAGGGCACTATGGTGTTGAACGCTGAGCTGTAGTCAATGAATAGCATTCTCACGTATGTGTTCCTCTTGTCCAGGTGGGAAAGGGCAGTGTGGAGTGCAATAGAGATTGCGTCATCTGTGGATCTGTTGGGGCGGTAATCAAACTGGAGTGGGTCTAGGGTTTCTTGGATAATTGTGTTGATGTGAGCCATGACCAGCCTTTCAAAGCACTTCATGGCTACAGACGTGAGTGCTACGGGTCGGTAGTCCCTTAGGTAGGTTATCTTAGTGTTCTTGGGCACAGGGACTATGGTGGTCTGCTTGAAACATGTTGGTATTACAGACTCAGTCAGGGACATGTTGAAAATGTCAGTGTAGCAGCAGTACTAGATTTCGTGCACCAGCTGTTGTTTACAAATATACACAGACCGCCACCCCTTGTCTTACTGGAGTCAGCCGTTCTATCCTGCCGATGTAGCGTATATCCCGCCAGCTGTATGTTGTCCATGTCGTCGTTTAGCCACGACTCTGTGAAACATAAGATATTATAGTTTTTAATGTCCCGTTGGTAGGATATTCTTGATCTTAGGTCGTCCATTTTGTTTTCCAATGATTGTACATTGGCTAATAGGATTGATGGAAGAGGCAGATTACTCGCTCGTCGTTGGATCCTTACAAGGCACCCCGACCTACGTCCACGATATCTCAGTCTCTTTGTCATGCGAATGATGGGGATTTGGGCCTTGTCGGGTGTCTGTAGATATCCTTCGCATCCGACTTGTCAAATAAAAAACACTCGTCCAATACGAGGTGAGTAATCGCTGTCCTGATATCCAGAAGCTCTTTTTGGTCATAAGAGACTGTGGCAGAAACATTATGTACAGAATAAATTACAAATAACGCGAAAAAACACACATAATAGAACAATAGAATGGCGTCGGAGGAGATGGCTGCCGTTTTACGGCCCTCTAACCAATTGTGCTATTATGTGTGTTTTTTCGCGTTATTTGTAATTTATTCTGTACATAATGTTTCTGCCACTGTCTCCTATGACCAAAAAAGGTTCTGGATATCAGGACAGTGATTACTCACTTCGTATTAGACAAAGATTATTGATTTCTAAGGCTACATCTACATCTATTAATATGGGCTATTTTCAGCCCTTTCCTGGGTAGCATATTGGCTAATGGCCAACAACCTGTGTCAACCATACACTAAAAGTACAGCTATCATGCTTGTAAACAAATTATATAGTTTAAAAAATATATTAATAGATTGCTTTTTATAAATAATGTTTTTTTAACTGCTGAAAATGCTGTTATCGAAGTCATTTCCTTAGTGGGTGATGTCAGAGGTCAGCATATGGTAGAAGTTGGAGCTCAGGGAAGATTTCCCAATAGTAATTACCAGTTGGAGGGCTGTTCAAGTGGATCTTTCCCAGTATGTGGTAAATTCCCACTGGTTACTAACGCAGCATAAGGCTCCACCATAGATGCCATAAAGTAATTGCCTGGGGAATCACTCCAAAACAGAATCAAACATCAAAAATACTTTAGTAGGCCAATCTCTGTAAACTGAGAATCTAGTTCATGCATGAATTTCTATTTATAATCAAGCCTCATTTAGTTGATTATTCAACTGCAAGTAACTGTTGAAAACATCTCTGGTTTAATTCCTGGGATAATCTCATCAGAACCAGCGTAATTCTGAAGATTGTTAATTAAAGAAATGAGACCTACAGGGGTGTGTGTGCGCATGTTCACTTGGGGTGTGAAATCCAAACACAAGCTCATTTTCGGCGCAGTCCCCAGAGCAGAAACACTCTTCCCGTTCTCATTAAATATTGAAGAGCCCTCACTCTTGTGGTTCATTGAGAAGAGATCAACACACACACATGCACAGGGGAGAGACAGAACACACACACACACACACACACACACATACATACACAGGGGATCAACAGGTTAAACACAAGGAGACTGCCAAATGACTGTGGAAGAGGGCAGTGAGAGGCCATTGGAGATTCCAGTTATGGAGCATTGAGGAAGTGTCTAAGATTGCGTCCCAAATGGCACTACTTGTAACCAGAGTTCTATGAACCCAGGTCAAGAATAGTGCACTATAAAGGGAATAGGGTGCTATTTGGGACACAACTTAACACTTTATTTATGGGTCTGATTTTGTTAAACATCTTTCCAGTTTGTTAGAACATGTATAAGGCCTGTTGTTCATTCTTTATATATGATTACATTCAGACTTAAAAATGGTTTATACTGTTCATAAATATATAAATGGTATTTATGGATAGACTTACTTGTATTTATGAATAAAAATAGATGTATATGTCATTTGTTGTAATGATTTACTGAGTTTTCTAGACTGTTGAGATGCACCCTCTGTATGTATCAAGCGTCTCAACGTAGGAGTGCTGATCTAGGATCAGGCCCCCCCTGTCTGTATTATCTTATTCATTGTGATCTAAAAGGCTAAACTGATCCTAAATCAGCACTCCTGCTCTGAGATGCTTGATACATACGGCCCCTGATCATGCTGAACGGGTGTGACATCAGAGCTACCTGCATCATCGTAGCCAGACCTGTCACCTGGTGGCTGTGTCACCTGACACTGACAGTCCTAATTTATATGTGCCCGTCCCACCTAACCGTGTTACCTCTCTGTAATGAGCAGCCATGCTGAGCACACACACCTGTAGATCTCATTTCTTTACTAAACCATCTTCACACAGGTTCTGATGAAGCAGGCAGCTTTAGCTCTCTGGGAGAGATTGAACAAGCAGAGAAAGAAAGGATGGAGAGAGTGATGAAGAGAAGGCAGTTGTAGGTGAAAAAGTGTGTGTGTTCTGTTCTATACAGCTGGAGAAAGACTTCCTCCCCACTATGGTAATAAACCAACTGCTGGGCGGGCGGGCGGACGGACGGACAGACAGACGGACAGAGCCTTTGATCTTTGATAGATGGGACTGTTTGGTAATTGGGGCTTTACAACAGAAACCAATGTTAAACACACAAAACGAATGCTATTAAAAGGCATAGAGGTACTGATGTGAAACCACTTTTGCTTTCAGCAGATGAATAAACTATAAACCAGCATGGGGATTTAATGAGTGGGCAGCCCGTGGTGGAAGTACAGCCAAAATCTAAAATAATAAGATTGAGACAAGGTCTTTTGTCATCTCTCTTTTGTATTTTTTCCCCTCACTCCTTTCATATTTTTTTAATGGTTCTTATTGAACAGAGGACAGCAGACAGAAGCCAGGAAAGACTGGAGGAGATCGAGTCAGAGGGCCAGATTTGAACCCATGTCGACTCTGGTATACGTGTACCAGGGTCAGTGGCACTATAATCACTGTACCACACAGGTCACGTAATCTTTCTGTCAGGTGCCTTTTTTTGTCTTGTCTAGATCATGGTTGGATGACTGTGGTTCTGAAGGGCTTGCCTATATTATGGATGGAGGACTGTGGTTCTGAAGGGCTTGTCTATATCATGGATGGATGACTATGGTTCTGAAGGTCTATATCATGGATGGATGACTGTGGTTCTGCAGGACTTTTCTATATCATGGATGGGTGACGGTGATTCTGAAGGGCTTGTCTAGATCATGGATGGGCTTGTCTAGATCATGAATGGATGACTGTGGTTCTGAAGGGCTTGTCTAGATCATTGATGGACGACTGTGGTTCTGAAGGGCTTGTCTCGATCATGGTTGGACGACTGTGGTTCTTAAGGGCTACTGTAGGAGTGTACATCCTTTTGTTACAGCCCAGGAACAAAAGTTTCCTGATGGATCTGTGGTGAGCCATTCAAGCTTTCTGCGATTCATGCTGCTGCACTTGGCAATGTCATATCGCTCAGTCTCAGTTTAAAACAGGCAAAACTTTGATAAGCAAAACATAAAAAGACTACCAGAAAAGTATGGATTCATTCCTAAAGGCATCACAGCAATTAGGCAAACAAGCGAGGCAGTCACTAGGCAGTTCATTAACATTCTGCCAGTCAAACACTCATTCTCAGCGTGCTCTCAGTCTCCTGTAATAATACTGTTATTCCTTTGTTAAGACAACAGAGAGTTTTGGATCCCACTTCTGACACCAAAACTATGCTAGCTAGCTTTGGTGAGCAATAAACAAGTGTGTACTCATTCAGCAGTCTTTATTCCTAACCAAACCTCCTGTGTCCCCTGATGGCAGCATAATTGTCTCATTACAGAAGACGAGAAAGAACTGAATCACAGGAATCTTGAAATGGAAACAAGGTAGTGTCATCTGTAGAGAACCTAACAGTTTATTCCTCGCCAATTCAGGCACATTCTAAGACAACTTGTTTGACCATTATGATTACTAGGGGTCTTTAGCAAGCACTTAAGAGGGCCCAAGTCCAAACTGAACCCTGGCCCCTTACCTAGGCCCTTGTTGATGCCCCCACTAGAATATTTAAATGGATTGGATCAGTATTTAAACAAAAACATTGGAGTAAGGGCTAATGATCAGTTTGGAATTGGGCCACCAGGCTCAGCTCCACCACTGTCTTGTTGACTAGTTCACAGCTTCATGTCTTATCATAATATCATATCATCATACCAAACAATATCATCACAGCTAGCACAGAACGTTCACTAAAGGTTCTCTTTTGGTTGTTTGAAATAACTTTCTCACAATGTTCTGGGAACCTAAATCTGTTAGCTGGGATCACATAATATGATATAATGTGCTATATAATACCATTTCATCCACAGAAGGTTGGTGGCACCTTAATTGGGGAGGACGGGCTCGTGGTAATGGCTGGAGCGGAATCAGTGGAACACATGGTTTGATGCCATTCCATATGCTCCGTTCCAGCCATTATTATGAGCCGTCCTCCCCTCAGCAGCCTCCACTGATTTCATCATCATACCATTGAAGTCCAGTTGACTAGTCACATCACAGTTAAAGGAGAATTTTCCTATTTCTGAAGTAGATCTATATTTCTGATGTACCGTAAATGGCATGTTATAGAAGGGTCGAGACACTTTTTGTGTGATTTGTCTTGTTTTTTAAACGTTTATCCCAGCCACGATACACTTCCTCATTGCTCGTTATGCAGTAGCAGGGCACACAAAAGACATGAACAAAAGCTCCAAAAACAACCAAATATGTCCTTTTAGAAACGGACACGCTTTCAGTATAGTGATGTAGGTCTTCAGATGTTGTACACATTAAATTGTGTCATTCCGAAATGTATCCGCAATGTTATAATCCATTTTGGTCGAGTTGCACTGTTTCCCCCCTGCAGCTGTGCAGGTTGAGCGTGTCCCTATAGTACACGGACACAGCCCGCGCAGCACAGCTGGTAGAAGAAACGTCTCCAGTCGCACAAAATGTAATATAACATTGTGGATAAAGTTCGTAATGACACAATTTAATGTGTACAACATATGAAGACCTACATCACTATACTGAAAGCGTGTCCGTCTCTAAAAGGACATATTTGGGTGTTTTCTTCATGTCTTTTGCGAGCCCTGATACTGCACAACGAGCAAGGAAGTGTATCACGGCTGGGGTACGTTTTCTCAAAAACAAGCCAAAAAAACAAAAAAGGTGTCTGAACCCTTCTTTAACATTAAATTTACATAAAAAATAGAGATTTACTTCAGAAATAGGATGATGTATGTGCCTTTTAACTAGTCCAGGACTTCATACAGGACCTCGTCTATCAGCATGTCGTTGTTGTCTACAGGTATGTCCTGACACAGCTGTTCCCTGAAGGCCAGAGCGATGGCGTACGGCTTCCCCTTGGGGTGCTTCATACAGCGTTCCAGGTATGTGTCGTAGAAGCCCTTCCCTCGGCCCAGCCGGTTCCCATTCCTGTCAAAACCCAGGCC
Organism: Coregonus clupeaformis; assembly: GCF_020615455.1. Lineage (NCBI taxonomy): Eukaryota > Metazoa > Chordata > Actinopteri > Salmoniformes > Salmonidae > Coregonus > Coregonus clupeaformis. The sequence continues at coordinate 6,361,706 of NC_059223.1, read as the reverse complement.
TGGCATCAAGATCAGGTCAAGACCTCCTGTATAGGAGCAGGAGGAAGACATGAAAATACATTAATGAGAAGGCTTACTAGAATACCTTAAGAACGATTTATTTTAGTTTTCAGACAGCTGATGCCAATGGCCAGATGCCATCTCCCTTATGTGAGCACAATGTTTACTTGCAATCTGGGTAAGAGGTTTTACAGCAGTGGTGTTTGATGTTCAAACTGCAACCTTAATTGAATTTCAATAAATCTTGTTAAACAGTTGACCTACCCCCGTATGGTATTCAAAGCACAACACTATGAAAGGATTGGTTGGTTCAAGAACTTGAAAGGAGCTCCTCAAAGCTATAAAACAACGCTGTTCATCCTATTTAAAACAGAAATACACTCCACCCTACAAAATAAATTTGGCAAAAAATGCTATTGTTGCTTCGTATTAGTGAACTGCAGGCCTGCTTCAATAAATGCCATAACTAAAACATGCATTCCCAATTTCAGTTCCAATTCCCAATTTCTCATGAAAAAGAAACTTAGCAATTTTAGCAGTCACGTTCTACAGTCTCCAGCATGATGAATTCTTTAGAATTCCATCAGACCGAACAAGCTGCAGATTCTCTGTGAGTCAAAAGATGGATGGTGTTCGCTGCAAGACTTCACAAGCCCTTGGATTCATATTTCATAACATCCTGGTGCAACCATAGCATCAAGTGCTCGCTCACAACTCAAAGAAATAACAGATGAGATAATTCACAGAATGTTTCTTAGAACATCTGATATCAGAGTGCTGATCTAGGATAAGTTTAGCCTTTTCGATCAAAATGAATAAGGTTACATGGACAGGATGAACCTGATCCTAGATCAGCACTCTAGCTCTGAGACGCTTTATGAATGCGGCCCCAGGTTTCTGGTGATGATGTGAACCTCCCACTCCATCCTCCTGTGTGTAGCTTGAGACTCTAATATCTAAAGCTTTTCCTGTTGTCACGTAACCATGACATTCATTAATCATTTATGCAGATTAAGCAGGGACATTATGCATACACGTTCCTCAAAACAGCAGCAGGTTGCGGATGTCATACTGTTGCGTTCTCTTTTCCGGCCCTCCAGACTGCATGGTAATAACATTGATCTATTATTGATGCATGTAGCCTACTGCTGTTCAGAAAACTCATCTGGCATCACATCATCTACTTTAATGGCAGTAAGGATTTAATGCTAACAATTGAACCCTGATAGTAAAACATTTTTTAAGCCTGGCGCGCACGCTCGCACACTCCCACACCCTCCCTATGTGTAAATAACACAGAGCCAATCAAATGTCTCGGTTTTTTATCTACTCCAGTCTGTTCTATTCCTAGCCAATAACAAAGATCTCGGTTGAATGTTAAATCATTCCCTTTCTGAAGGACATCTACTCCTGCTGTGCCAAAATGCCATTGCCCCTTCTCTCTCTCTCTCTCTGCTGTGTTCTCTCTATCCTCACATGTAAGTATCTGAACAAGAGGAAAATGATTTGAAGACGACTTTCAGACGCTCAGCAGGATGGCAATCCTGGCAGGTAGCAATTTGTGTTGTGTTGTCCACACACACACACACACACACACACACACACACACACACACACACACACACACACACACACACACACACACACACACACACACACACACACACACCACACCTCCTGACCTTTGCCATCTATGCACCCCAGGACAAAGATACATTCTTTATGTGGATGGAACTGCTGTTATGAAAAGAGGGAACGATATTGTGGTCTAAAACCCTTCTGTAAGTCACTGGGAATATTCAAGGTACTTGGAATAAGGTGCCCTTGTTGTTGCTAAGTAAAAACCCTGACGCTAATCAAAGCTAATCTGGTGGCACGGCAAGAGAGACCTTTTGTTTCCACTTCACATTTATTAACATTTGCATTGCATTATGGTCTATTGGTAGTTTCCTTGACAACAGCCATGACAAGTTCATGAGAGGTATTGAAGGCTGCAGGACTGAGTCAGAGTCGAGAGAAACACATCAAACAATCTGTTCACTGTCAGAGAAAAGGGAGCCCTACACTAAAGACATGTGATTGATTGGTATACAGTGCCTATAGAAAGTCTACACCCCTTGAACTTTTTTTCACATTTTGTTGCGTTACTAAGTGGGATTGAAATAGATTTAATTGAATTTTTTTGTCATTGATCTACACAAAATACTCAATAATGTAAAGTGAAAATATATATATTTTATTTTTCAAATTAATAACAATTAAATAACTAAAATAGTCATTGCATAAGTATTCACCCTCTTTGTTTAGGCAAGCCTAACTTAGTTCAGAAGTAACATTTGGCTTTACAATTCACTTAATAAGTTACATGGACTGTAAGGTCCCTCAGTCAAATATTGCATTTCTAGCACAGATTCAACTACAAAGACCAGGGAGCTTTTCGAAAGCCTCATAAAGGAGGGCAGTGATTGGTAGATGGTTACAATAACAAATCAGACATTGAATATCTCTTTAAGCATGGTCAAGGTAATAGTTACAGTGGGGAGAACAAGTATTTGATACACTGCCGATTTTGCAGGTTTTCCTACTTACAAAGCATGTAGAGGTCTGTAATTTTTATCATATGTACACTTCAACTGTGAGAGACGGAATCTAAAACAAAAATCCAGAAAATCACATTGTATGATTTTAAAGTAATTAATTTGCATTTTATTGCATGACATAAGTATTTGATACATCAGAAAAGCGGAACTTAATATTTGGTACAGAAACCTTTGTTTGCAATTACAGAGATCATACATTTCCTGTAGGTCTTGACCATGTTTGCACACACTGCAGCAGGGATTTTGGCCCACTCCTCCATACAGACCTTCTCCAGATCCTTCAGGTTTCGGGGCTGTCGCTGAGCAATACAGACTTTCAGCTCCCTCCAAAGATTTTCTATTGGGTTCAGTTCTGGAGACTGGCTAGGCCACTCCAGGACCTTGAGATGCTTCTTACGGAGCCACTCCTTAGTTGCCCTGGCTGTGTGTTTCGGGTCGTTGTCATGCTGGAAGACCCAGCCACGACCCATCTTCAATGCTCTTACTGAGGGAAGGGGGTTGTTGGCCAAGATCTCGCGATACATGGCCCCATCCATCCTCCCCTCAATACGGTGCAGTCGTCCTGTCCCCTTTGCAGAAAAGCATCCCCAAAGAATGATGTTTCCACCTCCATGCTTCACGGTTGGGATGGTGTTCTTGGGGTTGTACTCATCCCCCTTCTTCCTCCAAACACGGCGAGTGGAGTTTAGACCAAAAAGCTCTATTTTTGTCTCATCAGACCACATGACCTTCTCCTATTCCTCCTCTGGATCATCCAGATGGTCATTGGCAAACTTCAGACGGGCCTGGACATGCGCTGGCTTGAGCAGGGGGACCTTGCGTGCGCTGCAGGATCTTAATCCATGACGGTTTAGTGTGTTACTAATGGTTTTCTTTGAGACTGTGGTCCCAGCTTTCTTCAGGTCATTGACCAGGTCCTGCTGTGTAGTTCTGGGCTGATCCCTCACCTTCCTCATGATCATTGATGCCCCACGAGGTGAGATCTTGCATGGAGCCCCAGACCGAGAGTGATGGACCGTCATCTTGAACTTCTTCCATTTTCTAATAATTGCACCAACAGTTGTTGCCTTCTCACCAAGCTGCTTGCCTATTGTCCTGTAGCCCATCCCAGCCTTGTGCATGTCTACAATTGTATCCCTGATGTCCTTACACAGCTCTCTGATCTTGGCCATTGTGGAGAGGTTGGAGTCTGTTTGATTGAGTGTGTGGACAGGTGTCTTTTATACAGGTAACGAGTTCAAACAGGTGCAGTTAATACAGGTAATGAGTGGAGAACAGGAGGGCTTCTTAAAGAAAAACTAACAGGTCTGTGAGAGCCGGAATTCTTACTGGTTGGTAGGTTATCAAATACTTATGTCATGCAATAAAATGCAAATTAATTACTTAAAAATCATACAATGTGATTTTCTGGATTTTTGTTTTAGATTCCGTCTCTCACAGTTGAAGTGTACCTATGATAAAAATGACAGACCTCTACATGCTTTGTAAGTAGGAAAACCTGCAAAATCGGCAGTGTATCAAATACTTGTTCTCCCCACTGTATGTTGTGGGTGATGTATTAAACCACCCAGACACATCAAAGATGCAGTCTTCGTTCTGAACTGAGCTGCAGGACAGGAAGGGAACTGCTTAGGGATGTCACCATGAACCATTGGGGATTTTAAACCAGCTACAGAGTTCAATGGCTGTGATGGGAGAAAACTGAGGATGGATCAACAACATTGTAGTGACTCCACAATAATGACCTAAATGACAGAGTGAAAAGAAAAATACAAATATACAGAATATTCCTAAATATGCATCTTGTATGCAACAAAGCACTAAAGTAATACTGCAAAACAAAACAAGGCAAAGGAATACACTTTTTGGCCTAAATGCAAAGCCTTATGTTTGGGGCAAATCCAACACAACACATCACTGAGTAACTGCCTCCTTATTTTCAAGCACGGCAGCATCATGGTATGGGTATGCTTGACATCGGCAAAGACTGGGGAGTTTTTCAGGATGAAAAGAAACGGGATGGAGCTAAGCACAGGCACAATCCTATAGGAAAACCTGCTTCAGTCTGCTTTGCACCAGACACTGGGAAAGGAATTGACCTTTCAGCAGAACAATAACCTACAACACAAAGCCAAATCTACACTAGAGTTGCTTACCAAGAACACAGTGACTGTTCCTGTGGCCAAGTTACAGTTTTGACTTAAATCTGCTTGAAGATCTATGGCAAGACTTGAAAATTGCTGTCTAGCCATGATCCCCAACACCTTGACAGATCTTGAAGAATTTTCAAAAGAATAATGGGCAAATATTGCACAATACAGGTTTGCAAAGCTCTTAGAGACTTACCCAAGAAGACTCACAGCTGTAATCGCTGCCAAAGGTGTTTCTAACATGTATTGACTCAAAGGGGTGAATATTTATCTAATCAAGGTACTGTATTTTAGTGTTTTATTTTTCAATCATCTTTAAAAAATGTTTGAATTTTTCTTCCACTTTGACAGAGTATTTTGTGTAGATCTTTGACAAAAAAAAGGACTATTAAATCAATTTTTATCCCACTTTGGAAAGCAACAAAATGTGAAAAAAATGTAAAGGGGGTCTTTCCATAGGCACCAACGCCAAAAGTGAACCTGGTGTCTTGAGGTGGCGTGAGAGGTGAGTGAGTGAGATAATTAGAATTTACACAGGTTATTGCCAGACAGGAGTGCATTCAGACATACACAATGAAGGAGCGTGGTTATGACCTGTTTGGTTCCATAAATCATGATGACATTATTTGCACAGCTCAAATAGACTCAGAGAATGCACCATAAACACATTTCCTCCCCAGGCGTCGGTATTTAATATCCTTCTAAAGATGAAAACTGTGACGGTCTGGATTAAAATAGTTGAGAGGTTGACAGTGCCTAAAAAAAAGAAACACCATCCAAGAGATTACAATGCTAATAACCATTATCAATATGACTTTTCTTCTTATTCAGCAGCAGCAGAGGTGATTAGAATAGAATTATGCAACTTCACCAATTATTCACAAGTGCTCAGGGTAGATGTTATCAGATCTAGGATCATCTTATCCTCCCCCTACCCCATGATTAACCTTTAGGGGGGGAATGCCAAACTGACCTTAGATAGTATTTCGATTAAGTGTCACATGACAGGTTTGTGGCCAGATGTAAGATTGTTATTGCAGGAGACTACAATTTTGATGTCTCGATGATGGTGCTATACCACCATCTTGTGGAGGAAACCAAAACATGAACTTTGGTCTGACGCTAATATGGTGTTATTTGGGGGTCACACGTTGGAGACTGTGAATGCATCCCAAATGGCACCCTTTTCCCTAAATAGTGCACTACTTCTGAACAAGGCACATGGGGGAACAAAGATTAACTGTGTATAAGGGAAGAAAGATTAACTTTGCAAGGCCATGCCAGGATTTAGGTAATTCAAACACATGTAGGTCATAAGTGTGTTATGATACACACAGCTGGTAATATACAACAGACAAACTAATAGGGCACCCTGTGTGTGTGTGTGTGTGTTTTCCTACCTTATCAGGCCCACAATGTCCTGACAAGTCACCAGAATGTCCTGACAAGTCACCAGAATGTCCTGACAAGTCACCAGAATGTCCTGACAAGTCACCAGAATGTCCTGACAAGTCACAAGAATGTCCTGACAAGTCACCAGAATGTCCTGACAAGGTAGGAAAACATGAATAATTTTGAAGAGTCAGGACTTTTTTCATGTCCTGAATTTGTTAAAATGTTATTTTAGGCTTAATGGTTAGGTTTAGGAGTTAGGTTTAGGTTAGGCATTTGGGTTAGAGTTAGGGTTTGAGTTAAAGGTTATGGGTTAGGGAAAATAGGCTTTGATTGGGAATACATTTTTACTCCCCGAAAATTCACGAAAACAAAGCTGTGTGTGTGTGGCCTTGTGTGCGTACTGAAAGAAGGTACCATCACGCTTACCTGACTCAGTAGGATATAAAGGATCTTTGGTTGTTGTGTAAAACCAATAAAGAGTTCACCGAAAAATAGGATAGGTTCTCACACAAAGTGGACGGACTCCAATATCTTCTTCTTTGTAATTTTCTATGTTTTAATTTTATTTTCTTGCAGCAGCAGCAGCAAGGCAAAAAGCGTTTGTGTGTGTGTGTGTGAGTGTGTGTGTAGGCTAACACTGACCTGTCTCCAAGGCCTCCTCTCTGGTGTTGTCTTCATCGGCGGGCTGTCTGATGTTCCAGGAAGTCAGAGGCAGTGACATCATATCCTCCATGCTGGTGAGCTTCACCATGTCCATGTGGTTACTGGTGCCCTGGGTCAAGTACTTGGGCATAAAGCAGGTCTTACCGTGCTTAAACAAGTCCTGAATGATCTCCTCTGTTCTCACCTCGTCGTGCATGCTGAGGAACACAGCGATGCGCTCACAGCTAGCATACTTGGGGTGCTTGAAGAGCTGGTTGAGAGGAGAGAGTATAAGGGGTTAGGCCTAGTTTTTTAATTTCCCTGTCATATATGGATCAGCTGGGGGTCCATGGCCAGGTTGGGTGAGACTCCCTAGGGGGGCCACAAGGGGGCGCCACTGGTCGTTTTAGGACATTTTTAACCACGGCACCTGGGAACCATTGTACAAAGCCTATGGGGAAATTAATGGAATTTTTGTAGGGTTTTGAGATAAACGCCGAAAATGAGGTATGTGGTAAACACAGGCTTAGGAGATCTTATACGTTTTGTTCTATGATATCATCTCCATCAGCTAACATCACTTTGTGATTTTCAGAAAAATAATCAGAAAAGCTTCATAATTCATAAAGGTCATGTTAACTGACTGATATCTTCTCATAGAACAAAACATACCAGATATCCTAATGCAGCATTCAAAACAACTGGGATCTCGGAAATCTCCGACGACTTCTGAGCGTTCACGACAACCAGGAACTCAGAAAAAACGAACTCTGACTGTAAAACATATTTTGAAAGGTCAACTGGAATTCCATGTCTGAAACTCTGGTATCTTTCTAGAGCTACGACCTGAAGCTCACCGACGTCGTGATTTTACCTAGTTTTGTTTCTAGTTCCCTTTTGTCTTGAAAGCACCATAAACCTGTGTTAATCTCAGACCTTATTTTCGGCATTTATCCCAAAACCCTATTCTTTCCGCATTCATTTTCCCCATAGGAATGGCTGAACGAACCAGAGGTAACTCATTTCCGGTTTTTAGGACTACAAACTGGCGAGCTCTATTGGCCACGCGACGATGACATGCATACACAAAATGAGTTTGTAGCATTGTTTTTCACGAAACGTCATCCTCCATGCACATTGTAAATGTGATGCCCACTTTTTTGCTACATGATTGTTTATATCTCACTTCAGTTACCTTCTGCGAAATGACTCGAGACTGGCGAAGTTTCTCTTGATCGTCCAACGCTGCTACTCGTTTCTTTATTTCTCTCCTCAGAGCTTGTTTGGCTGCACGCAAGGCGGCCATACTGGCTAATGTAAAACTCGTGTCCAAAGATAAAACTGTTGCAATATGTGTGAGTTCAGGGAAGGCAGCAATTTAGGCTGGCCTTGAAGTTAGCAAATTCAACATTTGGGTTGGACTCAGCTAGCCACGCAATCGATTTGCCAATCAATCATTAAACAGACTGCAATAACATAATTCTCATCTATCTCGCTATCTATCACACACACTTAACTACCCACATTATTTGACAGCCCAGTGACGTGTATCGAGTTGTCTGTGACGTCACAACCAATTTTACAGTCGGAGTTTAAGTGAAAAAAGTAACAAACAGGCAGTGTCTGGTTGGGGGTAGGGAAGAGGCGAGAAAAGACCGACCCAACAATACCGCGTTGAGTTAGCGAGCAAGCCTACAATCGTTCGTGTTTCTTAGCTAGATATTATTTTCCGAAGTCCAAGAAAGTTGTCGCGGGGAAGCTAGCTACTTACGAGCAGAAGCGTAAACAGAGAAGGTAAGCAACGTCAGTTCAAACTAGCTAGCTACTGATAGGTCTGGGTGGGTAGTTAACAGACTAGCCAGTAGATATCGCACTAACTTTTAACGATGCTTTGGATCTTTATTTAGCTACAGCATCTATGTTCTGGTACAGCTAAGTTATCGAACATTAACTAGCTAACGTTAGTGTGACTAGATATACGATGTACTATCCTGCCAGTGCTACTAGCTAGTTAGTTAGCTAACCCCGTTAGCTACTGTAACTGTATGACCTCGGTCCTTAAACTAGGTTAGTGTCCACTGTCCACTTGTCGAAGGACGGCTAGCCTGCACAGAACTTTAACACTTGATGCTAGCTAGCTAGCTATCTTTTTTTTATTTTTTACATTCCCTATTTTAAACTTAGATGTCACTATAAAAGGTCAGCAGACGAGTTGGAAAGCTAGTTAACTACATCATGTTGATGTCAGCAACTTCTTAGACGTACAGTAGATCACGTTTGCTTAACGTTACACTGATAAATGGCAGCTAGTTAAGAGGCCGCTAACGTTACAATATTTTATTGTCAGTGACAATTTGTCACTGCTTGTTTTTTGTCAATTTTATGGCGGGTGTATACTTTCACATTCCCTGTCCAACCAGCTGTGTTTTTAAAAGGCTGTAAATGATTGACGTTTAATTTGTGAAAGACGATAATTATATATGGGCGTGGTTTACTAAGCAAACAGCCAATGACAGTGGATTATGTGTAGTCAGTAGAGTACGTTACGTTGTGGGATCATTCTGTGTATGATGTCGGATGTAATCTGCTGGTGTAGAGACGAAGAAATAGAGGAGTAGAAAGAGAGAGAGGTGGAATTTGAGACGATTCTTGAGGTTGGTCCAATACAAAGTTACATGATTGTGAAGGACACCCTTTCAGGTTTATTCTCAACCAACGTTATTTGTCTCTACCTAAATTGCCTGTTACAATTATGCACTTATTTGAACAATACTGGGCACTGTTGAGGCAGGCAATGAAACGATAATACAGGCTAGGCTGGGGATTTTCAGCAACCGTTTTCACACAGTTCCGTGTGATTTTAATCGCAATTTACTACACTCACTGCAAGCTACTGTAAGAGCTCCTTACTAGGTTAATTGTTGCTAGTTTATATTGTCTGATTATATGTTTGGGTAATGTTATGTAGTTGATGGCAGCATTTGTTTTCCCAGTTAGATATTGTAGCTCATGTGCCTGGGAGTAGGACAAACAAATAGCTTTTATGACGTTGTCGTACAATGCCCTTCACTTTGTTGCATCACAGAGCTAATATTGGACTATTTCGAGTCACAATGGAGGTAACGGACTAGACCCAAACCATGCTTCCTCTGTTGCTGCTAGGTCCATCCTTACTAGTAGAGACCCAGTGTTGCTGTATCTGTAGCAAGACAGGCAAACTCGCAGTAGCTGTTAAGTTAAAATGATAGCTCATTAGCTAAATAAACAAAGCCAATGGCAAATCATAATGTAGACTAACACGTGATGTAATGTGAATGTGGGCTAGCCTATGGCTATGGGTTCCTGTGACTTGGATAGTGTTGGCCTATTCAAACAACACTAGTAGGCTATTACCCTAGCCTATAACAACAGTTATTTAGTTACATTGGTCCCACAAACCACATTATGGAAATCAGCTGACAATTACAAGTCCCTGGCCGATACCCTCAGATGACATCCTTGCTAGTAGAGGAGAGAGCTCTATCCGCAGCAGAGCTCTAGGTGAATGTGTCGGCCTATCTGTGTGAGAGTCAGCATGTAGCCTATAGTCATGTGTGACTGTGTGTCAGTCTCTGTTGAACTGGTTCACTGTGGTTTGAAAACATAGTTACACAACTAGGCCAATGACATAACACTGGCCTAGCCTATGGTGTGATGTGTGCAACAAGACTTCAGCTGGAGTTCATAAGTTTGTTTTCCAGATTTCAGCTAAACTGAATGTGTAGGTCTACACAAATGTTTTGGCATTTAGATAGGCCTTATGTCTCTTACCTGTTTAGTATGATTAGGGAAGTTGTTCAGGCTAGCCTACATATTGGATTCCTCACCATGTTCGTTAAAGACGCGTTACTGTACTGTGTAACAATGACATGCCAGACATAGTTTCAGCTCCAGGTAGGTCTAATGCTTGTTGTGTTCTCCGACTCATTCACCTCTCATCAGGGCTGGGTCCTAAATGGCACCCTATTCCTTATATAGTGCACTACTTTTGACCAGGGCCCGTAGGGCTATGTAGGGAATACTATGGTGCCGTTGTTTTGGGCTGAAGCATCTCTCATTTGCCTGCAGTAAAGACAGTCCACATTGTTTCTATGTTCAACCTGAGAAAGTAGCCTTCTGTGTGTCAAGTCGCCACGTTTTATTGCTTCCACGTAGCCTACTCAAGCTGTGATCTGATTTCGGTCTATATGCATCGTTGACGTGTGTGCGAGTTTCTCTCTCCCTTATGTGCGTATTGTGTGTTTGTGTGGGATTGTTACTAGTGTAGATTTTAATGGCAGATTACATAACATAATCTAGACTAGAGGAGGCCATCATAAAATCTCACTGTAATTAATCTGGAGATCACCATCAGGTGGAGCCTAGGGGGTCAGGGGGAGAGAAAGGGGGCGATGATTGGTGCAAGTAAGGGCAGCGCGGAGGGACTTTAATTAAAATGGCAGTAATATTGAGATGGACAGAATGGAATGGTGCTGATCTTCTGAACCTGAGATCTGAGCCTGTATTTATCAAGAGTCTCAAAGTAGGAGTGTTGATCTAGGATCAGTTTAGCCTAATGAATCACATTATTATGGACAGGCAGGATCTGATCCTAGATCACAGACGCTTCATAAATACGAGCTCTGGGTATATTACGTTTCAAGTTGTATGTACGGGATACACATGGTATACACCAGGGTTCTTCAATTCCGGTCCTGGAGGGCCGAAACACTTCTGTTTTTTATTTCTACCTGGTAGTTAATTGCACTCACCTGGTGTCCCAGGTCTGAATTAGCCCCTGATTAGAAGGAGAGGATGAAAAACAGAGGTGTTTCGGCCCTCCAGGACCGGAATTGAAGAACCCTGGTATACACCGTCCAACAAAATTCTTATTTAGGACCCCTGCATGTCTCTTCCCCCAGTAAGCTATTTCAGATCAAAGGAGAAAAATCACACAGGCACAGCCAAAGTTTTAAACGTGGCACAGGACCTGAGCAAAAAGAGAGCCTATAGGTGGTCTATCTTTTCAGGCTGTAGCAATAGAAAGAGAGTGAATCTCAGCTCACTGTTAGCATGATCTTCATTGAGTTAACCTGCTGTTGTATCGCTAGCTTTCTTTTCACCATGGTAATCTTGGTATTTCAGCCCCTCTGTGAGTGGTTGCTATCCACCCAGATTAAAGACAGTCCCTGAGATTACCACTGGATTATGCTCTCTCTCTTTGACTTTCAGTCAAATCACTCTGTTTATGTAAAAGATAGAATTAGGCTGGTGAAGTCCATGTCACGATGAAGTCATATGATGTCCTCTCCGTACTACCAAGGAGTCCACTACAATGCTGACGACACTTTGGCGTCACACGTCCACACTCACTAAAGCTTATGCTTTCTGTATAGTTTTCATATGCATTCTCAGGGTAGTGAAGCAGCCCTCCCTATCCTGTCTCCCACAGACAAAATTATAGTGTACTAAACCATACACCAGATGTCCAACCCAGCAAATGCACCATTACATTACTACCAACCCAGCAAATGCACCACTACATTACTACTACCCAGATCAGTGTTACCATATCCAGGCTTAGTTTAGACTACATCCCAAATGGCACCCTATTCCCTATATAGTGCACTACTTTTGAGCAGGGTCTAGTATAATGTCATTTGGGATGCATCCTAATGTAGCTTATGCCACATTAGCAGTGTTTTCATTTATCTGTGGCTTCTTTGATGTTTTGACATAGTAGCCTAACTGTTACGAAGAGTGTAGGCTATCGACATGGCTATGGAGCAGTAGACTGTATCGAATTAGGCCTAATGCTGTTCCCCGCACAGAAAATGAGGCCGTATAGAATGGATTAGGCCCAATTATATAGCCTAGTGCAGGGATCATCAACTAGATTCAGCCACGGGCTGATTATTTTCTTGAGAGGATGGTCGGGGGGTCAGAACATAATTACAAATAATTTGTAAACTGCAAATTGACCGCAAGAAGCCCAAACAGATATAATATTTGACTAAAACAGTCATTTCAAATCTTGCTTAGATTTGTATACGATCACATCTCTCTCTGTGTGGAAATACTTTGGAAAAGATCTCCAAAATTATTTGGTGGTGTTTTTGCATTCTTTAGTGTCCCCCCAAATAAATTCAACTGTGGGCTGCCAGTTGGGGAACCCTGGCCTAGTGTATAACATAAAAGGTGAGCTGTAATTCAACAACATAAAGTTGTTGGCCTACGCCGAGGCTATATGTTACCTGTAGTTAGTCTCTATGTATAGGTCACTCATATCCAGTTCTACTGGTGACATAAGCAGCCTCATTCCTTACCCCTCTTCTTACCCTCTTCTCTCAAGTCTGTCACTTGTTATACAGGAGAGTGACTGTGAGGCTTAGGTTCCTCGTCTGATTTTAATACAGCACATTTGAACTCTGCACATAGACTATATCTTGTTTTGACTGCCTTACAAGGGCAGGCTGGCCCAGAGAGAAGCAGAAGTGAGAGGGACATCATACACACTCAGCAGTCGGTTGGTCAGAGATTAGTGGTAGCTTTTATTATTACTTGTATTATCTTCTGCTTTTAGCAATTCATCTACATAGGAGAGCTATGTGTTAATATCAGATAGCCTAAGTACCAGTGATTACACATTTTCAGCGCTTAGGTCATTGTGTTGCCATAGAATGCTCGGGCATTGTGATGCAACAAACAACTTCTAGAATTTTCTAGGGAATTATGACCAACTTGTTTAGGCTTACACCACGTTGAATGCTACGGCCAGCTGGCTAGAGATTAGAAGAGTAGAATCTTCCTTTCTTCTGGTCCTGTGTGTCTCATTTGGTAAGAGTATGGCACTAGCAACACCACAGTTGTGTGTTCAATTACCACAAGGATCACATACTTATTCTAAAAATGTATACTCTCACAGTACTAAAACTCACTTTGGATAAAAGTGTCTGCTAAGTGGCATAGCCTAGCCTATAGCCTTTTGCAACAGCACACTTGGCATCTCTGCTCTCTTTTCAAGAAACTACCCTTTGGCTTTCACCAATACCTAAGCATGTTTTAGACCTAGGCAGCGTCCAATCCTGAAACGGCGTGATAGCCATATTGACCTTTGAACTCTCACCTCTTGACCTCAACAGGAGGGACATGGCCCAGGAGACCAACCAGAGCCAGGGGCCGCTGCTCTGCACCACGGGCTGTGGTTTCTACAGCAACCCGCGAAACAATGGCATGTGTTCGATGTGCTACAAGGACTTCCTCCAGAGACAAAACAACAATGGACGAGTCAGTCCACCAGGTGAGTAGGGAGGAAATACCACAGAGCTTTCAAATATCTTATTAATGATAATTGAGTTCATCAATCCAACAAGTCCTCTTAGACGAAAATATTGACACTGACCCATTTGACTTTTGACTGAGTGAGCACGATTGCTGATGTTTGGGACTTACTATTTCACAATGAAGAAGTCAGTTTACAAAAAAAAGGACTTAAGTTTGTTTGAAAGACTAATGATGATGACAGTAACTCCAGACAGTGACTGTAACTTTAGACAATGTCTCATTTGAGTGAGTGACTTTTGGCACAGATTATCCGTTATTGAGCAGATACTCAATGAAAATAAATGTCTTTAAAAATGGAAGGCAGTCGGGAGGAGGAAAGATCAGATTGGACCATTCTATCCAATGAGAGGGCAGATACAGTGAGGGGAAAAAAGTATTTGATCCCCTGCTGATTTTGTACGTTTGCCCACTGACAAAGAAATGATCAGTCTATAATTTTAATGGTAGGTTTATTTGAACAATGAGAGACAGAATAACAACGAAAAAATCCAGAAAGAAGCATGTCAAAAATGTTATAAATTGATTTGCATTTTAATGAGGGAAATAAGTATTTGACCCCCTCTCAATCAGAAGATTTCTGGCTCCCAGGTGTCTTTTATACAGGTAACGAGCTGAGATTAGGAGCACACACTTAAAGGGAGTGCTCCTAATCTCAGTTTGTTACCTGTATAAAATACACCTGTCCACAGAAGCAATCAATCAATCAGATTCCAAACTCTCCACCATGGCCAAGACCAAAGAGCTCTCCAAGGATGTCAGGGGCAAGATTGCAGACCTACACAAGGCTGGAATGGACTACAAGACCATCGCCAAGCAGCTTGGTGAGAAAGTGACAATAGTTGGTGCGATTATTCGCAAATGGAAGAAACACAAAATAACTGTCAATCTCCCTCGGCCTGGGGCTCCATGCAAGATCTCACCTCGTGAAGTTGCAATGATCATGAGAATGGTGAGGAATCAGCCCAGAACTACACGGGAGGATCTTGTCAATGATCTCAAGGCAGCTGGGACCATAGTCACCAAGAAAACAATTGGTAACACACTACACCGTGAAGGACTGAAATCCTGCAGCGCCCGCAAGGTCCCCCTGCTCAAGAAAGCACATATACAGGGCCGTCTGAGGAGGAGGAGGAATGCTGCCTATGACCCCAAGAACACCACCCCCACCGTCAAACATGGAGGTGGAAACATTATGCTTTGGGGGTGTTTTTCACAACTTCACCGCATCAAAGGGACGATAGACGGGGCCATGTGCCGTCAAATCTTGTGTGAGAACCTCCTTCCCTCAGCCAGGGCATTGAAAGTGGGTCGTGGATGGGTATTCCTGCATGACAATGACCCAAAACACACGGCCAAGGCAACAAAGGAGTGGCTCAAGAAGAAGCACATTAAGGTCCTGGAGTGGCCTAGCCAGTCTCCAGACCTTAATCCCATAGAAAATCTGTGGAGGGAGCTGAAGGTTCGAGTTGCCAAACGTCAGCCTCGAAACCTTAATGACTTGGAGAAGATCTGCAAAGAGGAGTGGAACAAAATTCCTCCTGAGATGTGTGCAAACCTGGTGGCCAACTACAAGAAACGTCTGACCTCTGTGATTTTGCCACCAAGTACTAAGTCATGTTTTGCAGAGCGGTCAAATACTTATTTCCCTCATTAAAATGCAAATCAATTTATAACATTTTTGACATGTGTTTTTCTGGATTTTTTTGTTGTTATTCTGTCTCTCACTGTTCAAATAAACCTACCATTAAAATTATAGACTGATCATGTCTTTGTCAGTGGGCAAACGTACAAAATCAGCAGGGGATCAAATACTTTTTTCCCTCACTGTACCTGTGTGAACAACAGGCACAACTCCGATATAAAGTGTTTTTTTTTTCTCCCAAGTTTCCAGGATGTCCTACTTATATCAGTACACTCGTAACAACCTAAGCATTATAAAACGTATATTCGATCAAATAAGCCATCATATTTTTGGTTAATCAAATTCTACAATCATTGACCTAAATACAAAAACTCCTTGCTTGGTGAGCAAAATAAAAGAGGAGAACAACGCCACCTGCTGGCGAAGACAGATTTTGTGTCTAGTTATCACTCTCTGGCTTTGCCTCTTCCTCTCTGCTTTTGGGCTGCTCTGATTGAAGCGTGTGTTGTCGTTGCAGTGTCGTCCTCGGCGGCGGTTAGCAGCCTGGGAGAGTCCCTCCTAGCCCAGTGCTCAGAGAGCAGTACTGTAGACGTGCCGTCAGCCATGACCCACACAGACACAGCCACCGGGATGAACAGGTACAGTAGGTATACAGCTACTCTTCTCTGAAACACGCTATTGGCATGACCACACCTCCACCACACCTCCACCACCACCTCCACCCCACCACCACTACACCTACACCACTACTACACCTCCACTACACCACCACCACTACACCACCACCACCATGTCAAGCCAGCCATACAACATACAGTATATGATACACAGCCCATGTGGAAATTAATTTAATAAACTAGCCTATGTGAAACGTAGGTACTCCAGATATACATACCCCTTTCTATAAAGACACATTTATTACTGTACGTCCGCAATGGCAACAAATAAAACCCCATCTAAATGGCGATCCTGCACACGTCTGTGTATTTTTGCTACGTAACTACGTTGAATCATTTTGCACCGCTATTTGTAGTTCTTGCATTGCTTACTACGTAGGGTCAAGGCTAGTATTACAGTGGATTCCCAGGGTTTCATTATTATTTTAGACCTGGGTAATTTATTTCCTGTTACAAAATTAAAAGATGTTGTGTCATTTAAAAAAAGCGTGTCAATCGTTAAGGGGTTCTCTCTGAGGAAGGGAAGGTTATTTTTGCACCATGGTCTTCCTGTACCCCATTGGAGTACAGTACAAGGAAGTCATCATCTCTGGTTCTGTGTCTGAATAGTGTGATGTCATCTCCCTGGACGTTTCTGTCTCTTCTATGAGACCGATTCCACTTGACATGCCATGTCCGTTTCCCCAGCGTGTGCGTTAAGACAGACGAGACCTTCTGTGGTTGTCTAATGAGCTCTGTCTTTGTCTACCTATCTGTACCATACCTAGCCCCGACCAAATCTACAGGGACACTGTTTTCTCAAACCCACAGAAAATATTTGAAATAAAAAAGAATTGTAAAATCACTGTATGGAATTTGAGTACTGCTCAATTCTATATAGTCGTTGCAGTTTTATCGATTTAATACACTTTTTATTGCTTCAACAGCTGCCACTAACTGTGCGTCTCTCTGGATAAGATCGTCTGCTAAGTGACTCAAATGTAAATGTCAATGCCAATCATTCTGACTGTGTCTGACAGTGAGGTGGACATTAGTGGTGAAATGCTTTGTAATATGATTGCCATAGTTGATGACAATGAGCCCCATGTCATTGGATTTTACAGTCTGTTTTCTTCCGTTCGGTGCATTTTCAGAAAATTCCTGAATGGGATTACATTTGAAATCTTCAAGTGTATCATTTTCATAATACTGTATATAGCTAGTCTTCTAATCCAGACTACCAACTGATGGATCATGCTTTAGGCTAATTGAACACTTTTATTTATGTTTTTCAGTGTTGTATCTAGCCAGTCACTCTTAACGGCAGCACCAGCTACTCATTCAGAAGAGAAGAGTACAGCCACGTCTGAAGAAGACCTGAAAACAGAAGAGATACAGGGTGTGTATTACCAGCGTGTTTCCCACAAACCTTTTCTCATAGGGACGAGTCAATCCTCATTTGAGATCTGCGTGTGTAACTCACATTTCTGTGCAAAAATGTCATTGACATGAATGCACAATTTACACGTTGTGGTCTCATTGACATCAATGCATGGTTTACGTAAAATACTTGAGTTATGCAGGCAAATCTCAAGTTAGGATTCACACAATAGTGCTGTTGCCGTGCTACTCTTTCATGTTCCTGTGAATAGCCTGAGAGGCTGTGAGGTCTCTCTCACACACACACACACACACTGACCAACGCTGGCTCACTACCATGGAAACCCTTCACCTCATACCCTCTTGCAGTCAATCTCAGTCCGAGGGGTGGTTCTACACACAGACACACATTGTTGTCCCATCTCTGTTTGCTTAGAGATCGGTAGTAGAGAAAGCCCAAAGTTCAGCCTAGGAATTTCAGGAAGGATTTCAGACACAATCCTCTCCTGCTGGATTACAGTTACACTGGTTCTCTAGTGTTTCTGTCTACTGTCTTCTAGAACAGTTACACTGGTTCTCTAGTGTTTCTGTCTGTCTTCTAGAACAGTTACACTGGTTCTCTAGTGTTTCTGTCTACTGTCTTCTAGAACAGTTACACTGGTTCTCTAGTGTTTCTGTCTACTGTCTTCTAGAACAGTTACACTGGTTCTCTAGTGTTTCTGTCTACTGTCTTCTAGAACAGTTACACTTGTTCTCTAGTGTTTCTGTCTATTGTCTTCTAGAACAGTTACACTGGTTCTCTAGTGTTTCTGTCTACTGTCTTCTAGAACAGTTACACTGGTTCTCTAGTGTTTCTGTCTACTGTCTTCTAGAACAGTTACACTGGTTCTCTAGTGTTTCTGTCTACTGTCTTCTAGAACAGTTACACTGGTTCTCTAGTGTTTCTGTCTACTGTCTTCTAGAACAGTTACACTGGTTCTCTAGTGTTTCTGTCTATTGTCTTCTAGAACAGTTACACTGGTTCTCTAGTGTTTCTGTATATTGTCTTCTAGAACAGTTACACTGGTTCTCTAGTGTTTCTGTCTACTGTCTTCTAGAACAGTTACACTTGTTCTCTAGTGTTTCTGTCTACTGTCTTCTAGAACTGTTACACTGGTTCTCTAGTGTTTCTGTCTACTGTCTTCTAGAACTGTTACACTGGTTCTCTAGTGTTTCTGTCTACTGTCTTCTAGAACTGTTACACTGGTTCTCTAGTGTTTCTGTCTATTGTCTTCTAGAACAGTTACACTGGTTCTCTAGTGTTTCTGTCTACTGTCTTCTAGAACAGTTACACTGGTTCTCTAGTGTTTCTGTCTACTGTCTTCTAGAACAGTTACACTGGTTCTCTAGTGTTTCTGTCTACTGTCTTCTAGAACAGTTACAGTACATACACCCAATTCAACATTTGTTAAAGAGGAACATAGTTTTAGAATGGTAGAAAATACCCAAAAGTGTTTTAAGCTTTTAGTTTTGAATGACAAACCAGTTGCTAAAGTGTGTGTCTGTGTGTATGTCTATGTGTGCAGAGCGAGCACCATGTAGAGCAGCTGTAGATAGTGAACAGCAGGAGCCCAGCACAGCAGGTAGCTCAGGGACTCGCCCTGATAGACAGGCCAGTCAGCCAATGAGAAGCCAGGATAGCCAGGACAGGAAGTCAGTCAGTCGCAAGAGGAAGCTAGAGGAGCCAGATGGAGAGAAGGGTCAGTGAGGACAATCGAGACAAATGTCACCCTATTCCCTATGTAGTGCACTATTTCTGACCAAGGCCCATAGTGCTCTGGTCAAAATGTAGTGCACTTTATAGCACTATTTCTGACCATGGCCCACAGGGCTCTAGTCAAAAGTAGTGCACTGCTGTGTGTGTATATAGGGTGCCTTTTGGGACGCACACAGACAGAACAGACGGCTGTCAATGGTTAGGTCATCATGGCTTATAAGCTTTTACAGAGAGGGTTGAGTGAGTTCTAGAGATGGTGAGAGTCTGAACAGCTGCTAGCTGCTTCCCCTACAACAAGGGTGGCCAAAGCCTGGGTCGTATTCATAAGTGCACACCGTAGCAAAACAAGCATTTCTTAGTGGACAAGTTCAGGTACTCCCTCCCTGTTTCGGTCCATTTCCTTCCGTTTGGTTTCTACTGAATCCCAATGGCTACCTTGTCTCCTTTCCTCTCCGACCGCTGGTCTTCCATGTCATGGTGGGTGAAAGGGGGTTGTAGAAACCCCATCCAGTACTGTACATAGGTAATGAAGGATAGGTCATGAAGAAAGGAGTACCGTATTTCAGAGTACCGGGACACAGTCCCAATCTTCAGGCACCTTCTAAAAATCGTCCCTTCATACATACCCATTTGGTCAAGACTGTACAACATGGGTTTTGTAAAAAACGTAAAAAGGACACGTATATAAAAATGTTTACTTTGTTAATAGGAGGAAAAAATATCAAGAAACGAACAATAAAGGAACTGGTTAGTATTTTAACACTTAATTCTTACAGTTGAATGTTTACTGTGTGTATACATTTACCCAAAGGCAAGTACGACTGGCATCCTGCAATAACCCAGTCACTTCTGTTCTGTTGTTTTCTGACTTATTTTCACCATTACTGGGAAAGGGCGCTGTATTTGTGCCAGATAAACTAAGCGTTTCTACCCATTATGGTCAAAAGGTGAATAAAAACCAAAGAAAAGCAAATGCGTCGTAAAAATGTCTGCATACTTTTTTCATCCCTTTTTATTTCCTACTGAAAATATGTTAAAAACAGTGGGAACAAGCATAGTAGGCCTAGTCTGTAGCACAGTGAAATGTAGTGCCATCACCTGAAAAGCATGGGTATTGGGGATTCCTATAAAGCTGCAGTAGTATTGATGCGCTGAGAAGGCGATACGGTAAAGTTGTTGTTCTGTGTGATCCCTCCAGTGTCTGTATCGGTATCCGAGGACACGGACCAGGCCTCTGTAGACGGACAGGACAAAACCTTGGACTCAGACAAACCCAAAGCCACCAAGAAGAATCGCTGCTTCTCCTGCCGCAAGAAAGTGGGCCTCACGGGTAAGGTTCTGACACACATTCTCCTGTTGGCTCAGTGCAGTGACTTAGTTGTTGCCCATTTTCTCTGTCTGTCTGTGTGTGTGTGTACTTGATTTCCAGGAGACACATTTGGCGATCAGCCATTTTTTTTTTTTTACCTTCAAACTCTGCCTTCTGTGTACCCAGGCTTCGACTGCCGATGCGGCAACGTGTTTTGCAGCATGCACCGGTACTCAGACATTCACAACTGCACCTTCAACTACAAGGCCGACGCAGCGGAGAAGATCAGGAAAGCAAACCCTGTCTGCGTCGGGGAGAAGATCCAAAAAATCTGAAAACGGGATTGCCGCGAATCGGATCTCACCCGAAAGCCTGCGGTTTTAGATGAACCATCGACCACCTTTTCGTTTCTCTCTCCGTTTCCTCTTTGATTTGAAGTTGTTTGTGTGGACAACGCTCCGTTCCTATTGGACCCTTTTAAAATCATGCATGCCAGCTACAAAAAATGTCTTTGGAAATGTATTTTTACTTCCTTTGTAGTTTTAATTATTTTATCCCTTAAATGTTGTGGTTTGTGAAAAATCTGAAGATTTAAACTATGTTACAATATTTAGATTTTGATTAATTACCATACTAATAGGGCTATAATTACTTTGAGATGGGTACTACTGGAAGGGCTGTGCTTTGCTGGTGTCAAAAAGAAAAGAAAAAAAAACATGTTAAAACGCATCAAGGATCTTTCCATTCCTCCTTTTGGACTGTATGTAGCCTGACGACAGAACAGATTTTGTTTTACATTATCAGCGAGAGAGAAGAAA
The DNA here is from genome assembly GCF_020615455.1 of Coregonus clupeaformis. Lineage (NCBI taxonomy): Eukaryota > Metazoa > Chordata > Actinopteri > Salmoniformes > Salmonidae > Coregonus > Coregonus clupeaformis. The sequence goes on along the minus strand of NC_059223.1, from coordinate 6,339,996 downwards.
CCAGGATTGTGGCATACGTTTGCTCCTTTGCTCCCAGACCTTTTTGTATAATTGAGTCATTTAAAGACTGTGTGTGTGATCTGCTGTGTAAAAGAGTTTATGTTTATCACATGATTATGAATAGCCTGTATGCATGTTGTTGCCGGTTGTGAGTTTATATGATATGAGGATTATATAGTTCATTTATGGGTGCACAGAAGTATGACCTGAATCTATTGTTCTGTATTTATGTTAGTTTATTCACTGTCTAAACTTTGATCTGAATAAAGCTTTAACACATTTTCGAAAATTTGAAACATTGTGCATTTGGTACAATTTTCTCACATAGAAACCAAATGAAGCAAGGTCCAAAAAGTGGTTTTGGATGTTAATGAGGACTGTCATATAATGCCTTTACACAGGCAGCCCAATTCTGATATTTTTTTCACTAATTGGTCTTTTGACCTGTCAGATCAGCTCTGAACAACTATCTAACGTGAAAAGATCTGATGTGATTGGTCAAAATACCAATGAGTGGAAAAAAGATCAGAATTGTTCTGCCTGTGTAAACGCAGCCATAGACCTAACGCAGTATACTTCATTGATATCACAAAACAATAACTTCACTGTAGCAACTTTTTTAGTTGAGTAATATTTGTCACAACCCAAATTATAAAGGTTAATCAATTCTAGACCGCATAATTTTTGCTGAGTCATTTTCAAACCGTTTTGGATTATTTACAGTTCTTGAAAAGGGTGGATATAAGAGAGCGTTTCCTATTGGTCGTTGGTTCATTCTGTGGGAGGCGGGCTGTCCTATGGCTGCGGTCAACATCTGGAACAGGTTACTCACGCTGTTGCTTACCTTGGAGAGTATACCGGAATACAACTGCAATTTAAAAATGTCTTTCGTAAAAGTAGACGAAAAGTCCGACTTCTCCTATCACAATCTACCATATGGCGTGTTCTCGACACCGGATAATGTGAGTATGACGATACATTTGTTGTACTTTTAGTTGAATCGGTTTTCCTACACATCGTCTCCTGTGCCATGAAACTATGGAATGTAAATTGATTTTCTTAGGACAAAATGTTACAAACGACTGTGGAAACGTGAAGTTCTCTTGGATGAAACATTGTAGTTTACAAAGTAGCTTCTCCAATATCGTTCCACTTTATTGTTTCATTCCTGTTCTGCTGTATTTACAAATGTCTCGTGTAACTCTCAGTCCAAGCACCGGATTGGGGTCGCTATTGGAGATCAGATTTTGGACCTGAGCGTTATAAAGTCACTCTTCAGAGGTCCTGTGCTCTCCACTCACCAGGATGTGTTTGACCAGGTAAGGCCATCAAAATGTGTTGTGCTCCTCAATGTCTCAGATTTATGGTTGATATGTCTTATCGGCACTGATGGCAATATTGTGCATTCACCTGGTAATGTAACATGGCACGTTTACTATGTATCTCCACTAGTTTACTTATACATGGGCCTACCTTATGTAGCCAAAGTACAGTATACTAGGTGGGTAGGTCTAGTCAATGGGCACGATGCACTGCTTTTCTTCCTTGAGAAAATCCACACCGGTGTCATAATCGAGTCATCAACTATGATGTATGCTTCATATATTGTGGACTATACAGTACATTAAATCTACAAGTGAGTAGTTGGAATTGGTTTGGAGTGTCTTCTCTCGCCCCCTGCCTGTGAATGGGTCCCTAATAACCCTATGGTCTGGAGGCCATGTGTGCCGCTGCCTCCCAACTGACTCCTCCCCTTCAGCTCGGTGTTGCTCTGACATAACAGGATCGTTAAAGCACAATGGTGGATTCCTACTGGGAATTGGCTTTCACCTTTCCAGTTTTGTCACATTAGTGCTGATAGGGGAATGAGACAAGGAGTGAAAGCCACATCATGCTAATGAAATCACATGAGGTGTCAACAGGGTTGAAATGATGAAGAAGACAACTTTTCTGTCATGATTTCAATCCCTGAATTCAATGTTAAATGCACAGGTTCCCCCTATGATATTTCCACCCCTGGGCGTCAAGGAAGAGACCTGCTTTCATGAGTGAGAGCCGCCCGAACACCAACGTCAAAACTGACTTACAAACATGCCTGTTTCTCTTGAAGTTTCTTCCTTTTAGGGAGTTTTTCCTTGCCACTGTGCTGTTGCTTGCTCCTTGGGGGTCCAGACTGGGTTACTTGTTATGAGGGCTATATACAGTATAAAATAAAAAAAGCTTTCCATTTTTATGCGTTTCCTCATAATATGTTCCGACCTCTCAACTAGCCGACCCTGAATGCGTTCATGGGTCTGGGGTACGAGGCATGGAGGGAGGCCAGGAGGAGTCTACAGCAGCTGCTGTCTGCCAACGAGACCACACTCAGAGACGACGTCAGCCTCAGGAGCAGGTCAGCCTCCAGCACTTCTATAGCACTTTTTTAACAATTATTTATTGGATTTTGCAGTATGTAATAAGCACTTCTATATTCTATAACACTTCTATACCGTATAGCACTTCAATAGTACTTCTATAGCACTTATATATTCTATAACACTTCTATACTCTAGCACTTCTATATTCAATAACACTTCTATATTCTGTATACACTTCTAAATTCTATAGCACTTCTATAACACTTCAAGAGTTCGGCAAAGTAGGATCATGTGAAATATATTGAATTATTATATTCATTGTTTAGGATATGGTTTTTGACCGCAATCAAAATCATATTATTTTCTGGTATTCCCTTATCTTTTTATTTTCTATCATGGTTTGTAGCATGTTTACGTTTCTATAATGTGTGTGTGTCTCCTCAGAGCATTTTTCCATCAGAGTTCAGCCATGATGCATCTGCCTGCTGAGATAGGTGAGTTGTTACACAGTAGGAGAGGAAGCCGATTTAGACTATTGACATGCACCTCATATTTCACCCCTCCTGTCTCTGCACCGAGCTTGAGGTATAGTACAAGTTGTCCCTAAGCACAGATCTAGGATCAGATTACACCTCCGCCGTTACTAACTTTAACTCTCAGGGGTATAAAACAAAATCTGACCCTGTATCAGATGTTAGGGGTGACTTCTAGCTACTTTCAGAGAAGCAATCCCAGTCAGCATTGCAGCATCAGTCACCAATGCACTACCTACTATCCCTCATCGGCTGTGTTTTGAGAACGTCAATTCAAGACTGACATAATCTATAAATCATAATGACTAGTTATTTAGGATGCAAGGTGATTTGTAGATCAGTCAGTCTGTGATCACCGTCTGAGCAGAATTCATGCTCCTAAAGGAGCAACATGTCACATTTTAGCCATAATTTTCAATTTCTTCATGTTTTTTGAAGGACACTGCTTAGAAATGCCTATGAATGGCTTAGTACTGCTTCTTACCTGATCATAATCCAATCCATAATCAGTAAAAAAATCATTTGCAGTGTCACGCGGCATTCTAAAAAGTATGTTTTACTCTCCTGAATTTCTATTCCTTTGCCGCTACACGAACAGTATGCAATTCATATTTGATGCTAGCTGCAGCTAATGTTACATGTATAACCTTTAAGCATGGAAATCCTCTCAACTAATGATATGCTAAATCCAGAGTTACCATGGAGATGTTACTTTTTTTCTCCTTGCTGATCCAATGGTGCGTTTCTGAAATTGATGTAACTTTCTAAATTATTTATCTGGTCTTCAGTCATGTTAATGCTACCTCAGGTAATTCAAGAAGCAAGCTTGACTTTTCGGTCACGTCTGGCTGTGCATGTCATATGTCTTTACACAATCTAAATCCACTTTCATATGGCTACATTGAAATTCTATGATGGAATGCCAGTGTGAACCAACTCAGGGGGAGAATCTCAATTGCATTTAGTTTATTCCTTGTGGATGAGAAGGTCATCCAATGGGTTTTGAGAAGGAGGCGAGGAGCAAGGATGCGAGGAATCAAGGAAATGCAATTGAGGTGTTTGTATGATGCTTGAACAAGAGGTGGCGCTGTTAACCAATAGAAATATACTAGTGTAGTAAGATGAGTGATTGAGAGATTTGTTTGCTATCTAAATGTTGATATAAAAAAAGGTTCTAAAGGCTAACCATTGGTTCACTGTACATATTTAACAGTGTCACTTAACTACCCTCTTTCTCTCTCCATCTATCTCTCTCACACACAACCACACACACACACACAGGTGACTACACTGACTTCTACTCATCCAGGGACCATGCCACCAACGTTGGCATTATGTTCCGAGGGAAGGAGAATGCCCTGATGCCCAACTGGTATGATATGACAACCATCACCTCATCTGCATCCCGAATGGCACCCTATTGCCTTTATAGTGAGGGAGGCCAGAAGGAGTCTACAGGGCTATATACAGTAACTGTAACTGAGCTACGTCGTCCCCTGTAGCTCAGTTGGTAGAGCAAGGCGCTTGCAACGCCAGGGTTGTGGGTTCGTTTTTCCCATGGGGGGCCAGTATGAAAATGTATGCACTCACTAACTGTAAGTCGCTCTGGATAAGAGCGTCTGCTAAATTACTAAAATGTAATAGTGCACTACTTTTGACAAGGGCCCAAATAGCTCTGGTCAAAAGTAGTAAACTACAAAGGGAATAGGGTGCCATTTGGGACACTGAGTGTAGAAAACATTAAGAACGCCTGCTCTTTCCATGACATAGACTGACCAGCTGAATCCAGGTGAAAGCTATGATCCCTTATTGATGCCACTTGTTAAATCCACTTCAATCAGTGTAGATGAAGGGGAGGAGACACGTTAAATAATGATTTTTAAGCCTTGAGACAATTGAGACACAGAGGGTGCATGTGTGCCATTCAAAGGGTGAATGGGCAAGACACAATATTTAAGTGCATTTGAACAGGGTATGGTAGTAGGTGCCAGGCGTACCGGTTTGTGTCGTGAACTGCAACGCTGCTGAGTTTTTCACACTCAACAGTTTCCCATGTGTATCATGAATGGTCCACCACCCAAAGGACATCCAGCCAACTTGACACAAATGTGGGAAGCATTGGAGTCAATATGGGCCAGCATCCCTGTGGACTTCGACATCTTGTAGAGTCCATGCCCAGACGAGGCTGTTCATTCACCACTTACTAACTCACTAACTGACTATATTATTAGATGTAGACAGAGTAACTCACTAACTGACCATATTATTAGATGTAGACAGAGTAACTCACTAACTGACCATATTATTAGATGTAGACAGAGTAACTCACTAACTGACCATATTATTAGATGTAGACAGAGTAACTCACTAACTGACCATATTATTAGATGTAGACAGAGTAACTCACTAACTGACCATATTATTAGATGTAGACAGAGTAACTCACTAACTGACCATATTATTAGATGTAGACAGAGTAACTCACTAACTGACTATATTATTAGATGTAGACAGAGTAACTCACTAACTGACCATATTATTAGATGTAGACAGAGTAACTCACTAACTGACTATATTATTAGATGTAGACAGGGTAACTCACTAACTGACCATATTATTAGATGTAGACAGACTAACTCACTAACTGACCATATTATTAGATGTAGACAGAGTAACTCACTAACTGACCATATTATTAGATGTAGACATAGTAACTCACTAACTGACCATATTATTAGATGTAGACAGAGTAACTCACTAACTGACCATATTATTAGATGTAGACAGAGTAACTCACTAACTGACCATATTATTAGATGTAGACAGGGTAACTCACTAACTGACCATATTATTAGATGTAGACAGAGTAACTCACTAACTGACCATATTATTAGATGTAGACAGAGTAACTCACTAACTGACTATATTATTAGATGTAGACAGAGTAACTCACTAACTGACCATATTATTAGATGTAGACAGAGTAACTCACTAACTGACCATATTATTAGATGTAGACAGGGTAACTCACTAACTGACCATATTATTAGATGTAGACAGAGTAACTCACTAACTGACCATATTATTAGATGTAGACAGAGTAACTCACTAACTGACCATATTATTAGATGTAGACAGGGTAACTCACTAACTGACCATATTATTAGATGTAGACAGAGTAACTCACTAACTGACCATATTATTAGATGTAGACAGAGTAACTCACTAACTGACCATATTATTAGATGTAGACAGAGTAACTCACTAACTGACCATATTATTAGATGTAGACAGAGTAACTCACTAACTGACCATATTATTAGATGTAGACAGAGTAACTCACTAACTGACCATATTATTAGATGTAGACAGAGTAACTCACTAACTGACCATATTATTAGATGTAGACAGAGTAACTCACTAACTGACCATATTATTAGATGTAGACAGAGTAACTCACTAACTGACCATATTATTAGATGTAGACAGAGTAACTCACTAACTGACCATATTATTAGATGTAGACAGAGTAACTCACTAACTGACCATATTATTAGATGTAGACAGAGTAACTCACTAACTGACCATATTATTAGATGTAGACAGAGTAACTCACTAACTGACCATATTATTAGATGTAGACAGAGTAACTCACTAACTGGCCATATTATTAGATGTAGACAGAGTAACTCACTAACTGACCATATTATTAGATGTAGACAGAGTAACTCACTAACTGACCATATTATTAGATGTAGACAGATGAATCATATTGGTCAGACTGTCTGAAAACCATCCACTAGAAGTCCAAATCCTCAGATAACAATGTAGCTTTTCTTGTTTGAGTTGTTTTTATCGCTTCTCGTTGTTATTTGGAGAGAGACACAGCGAGAACAAGAAGGATAAAAGAGAGATAGAAAAGAAGGTGACGGAGAAGAGGAGAGAATAAAAGAGAGGGAAAAATAAGAAAAAAGAGAGAATGAGAGAAAGGATAAAATAAGAAGAAAAAGTGATAGGGAGAAAGAGAGAGAAACGTACTAAGGCCTTGTGCTGTGCTGTGAGCTATGATGTGTGAGGGACACAATTCTTTTCTCTAATTGACTGGAGCACTCGGACAGTTTCAGTGTTTTCACAAACTGCACCTTCCTTCGGTTAGTCAGTGAGTCTGCAGTCCATCACTTCACCATCCTTCAGTCAGTCAGTGAGTCTGCAGTCCATCACTGCACCATCCTTCCTTCAGTCAGTCAGTAAGTCTGCAGTCCATCACTGCACCATCCTTCAGTCAGTCAGTCAGTGAGTCTGCAGTCCATCACTGCACCATCCTTCAGTCAGTGAGTCTGCAGTCCATCACTGCACCATCCTTCAGTCAGTCAGTGAGTCTGCAGTCCATCACTGCACCATCCTTCCTTCAGTCAGTCAGTAAGTCTGCAGTCCATCACTGCACCATCCTTCCTTCAGTCAGTCAGTAAGTCTGCAGTCCATCACTGCACCTTCCTTCAGTCAGTCAGTGAGTCTGCAGTCCATCACTGCACCATCCTTCCTTCAGTCAGTCAGTGAGTCTGCAGTCCATCACTGCACCATCCTTCAGTCAGTCAGTCAGTGAGTCTGCAGTCCATCACTGCACCATCCTTCAGTCAGTCAGTGAGTCTGCAGTCCATCACTGCACCATCCTTCAGTCAGTCAGTCAGTGAGTCTGCAGTCCATCACTGCACCATCCTTCAGTCAGTCAGTGAGTCTGCAGTCCAACACTGCACCATCCTTCAGTCAGTCAGTCAGTGAGTCTGCAGTCCAACACTGCACCATCCTTCAGTCAGTCAGTGAGTGAGTCTGCAGTCCATCACTGCACCATCCTTCAGTCAGTCAGTGAGTCTGCAGTCCATCACTGCACCATCCTTCAGTCAGTCAGTCAGTGAGTCTGCAGTCCATCACTGCACCATCCTTCAGTCAGTCAGTGAGTCTGCAGTCCAACACTGCACCATCCTTCAGTCAGTCAGTCAGTGAGTCTGCAGTCCATCACTGCACCATCCTTCAGTCAGTCAGTGAGTCTGCAGTCCATCACTGCACCATCCTTCAGTCAGTCAGTCAGTGAGTCTGCAGTCCATCACTGCACCATCCTTCAGTCAGTCAGTGAGTCTGCAGTCCATCACTGCACCATCCTTCAGTCAGTCAGTCAGTGAGTCTGCAGTCCATCACTGCACCATCCTTCAGTCAGTCAGTGAGTCTGCAGTCCATCACTGCACCATCCTTCAGTCAGTGAGTCTGCAGTCCATCACTGCACCATCCTTCAGTCAGTCAGTCAGTGAGTCTGCAGTCCAACACTGCACCATCCTTCAGTCAGTCAGTCAGTGAGTCTGCAGTCCATCACTGCACCATCCTTCAGTCAGTCAGTCAGTGAGTCTGCAGTCCATCACTGCACCATCCTTCAGTCAGTCAGTGAGTCTGCAGTCCATCACTGCACCATCCTTCAGTCAGTCAGTGAGTCTGCAGTCCAACACTGCACCATCCTTCAGTCAGTGAGTCTGCAGTCCATCACTGCACCATTCCTGGCTTCAGACACCACAGCTGCTGAACCTCTTAGTGTAGAACCTCTCTTCTTTCTCTTTCTGTCTCTCTTTCTCTCTTTCCATTTTTCTTCCTTGCTCTCTCTCTTTCTCTCTGTATCCGTATCTCTATCTCTGTAGCTGTATAATGCTGACCGATTGGCTGACTGTTTATTTGACTGACTGTTTATTTTACTGACTGACTGACTGATTGTTTGACTGACTGTTTATTTGACTGACTAACTGACTGACTGTTTGACTGGCTGTCTGTCTGACTGACTGTTTGACTGCCTGGCTGGCTGACTAATTTACTGTTTATTCGACTGACTGACTGACTGAATAATTGATTGGTAGTCTTGAGGTTAGATCGTTGGGCCAGTAACCGAAAGCTTGCTGGTTCCAATCCCAGAGCTGATAAGGTGAGAAAAACCTGTCGCTGTGCCCTTGAGCAAGGCACTTAACCCCAATGGCTCTAGGGACGCTTGACAATGGTGACCCCACTCCCTGCGGGTGTCTTAGGGGCAGTTGGGATATGCAAAAAACACATTTTCATTACACACTTGTTTGTAACAGGACAAGTATAAGCATCCCCCCAAATTATTATTATGTTTGTTTGACTGACTGATTGTGTCCCTCAGGTTGAGGCTGCCCGTGGGGTATCATGGCAGGGCTTCTTCCATAGTGGTGTCTGGGACCCCCATACGCAGACCCTCTGGACAGATGAGACCCGACCAATGTAATGAAACACAACACCTAGTCTGAAAATCAACACGGACTCTGAAAACAAAGAGAAACACACACACCACACAAAACCTCTCACTATCTTTTTGTGTCCCTCACTAACACTCTTCCATTGTGTTCTCTCTTAGCTAAGCCTCCTGTGTTTGGCCAGTCTAAGCAGCTGGACATTGAGCTGGAGATGGTCAGTATACACTTTATATAGCTACACTTTATTACAACCAAGGAGATGGTTCATATCAATGGCATCACAAAAAAAGTATCTCTCTCTTTCTCTCTGTGTGTTTCTCTCTCTCTCTCTCTCTCTCTCTCTCTCTCTCTCTCTCTCTCTCTCTCTCTCTCTCTCCCTCTCCCTCTCCCTCTCCCTCTCCCTCTCCCTCTCCCTCTCTTCCTCTCTCTCTCTCTCTCTCTCTCTCTCTCTCTCTCTCTCTCTCTCTCTCTCTCTCTCTCTCTCTCTCTCTCTGCTCTCTCTCTCTCTCTCTCTCTCTCTCTCTCTCTCTCTCTCTCTCTCTCTCTCTCTCTCTCTGTCTCCCTCTCTCTCTCTCTCTCTGCTTTTTATCTCCTTTCTCTCTGTCTTTCTCTCTCAGGCATTCTTTGTAGGTGGAGGTAATCGTCTTGGTGAGCCCATTCCCATAGAGAAAGCCCACCAACACATCTTTGGCATGGTGCTGATGAACGACTGGAGTGGTAAGGTCTCACACACACACTTATACTCACTCACTCACACAGACTCATGCACGAGCACACACACACACACGAGTACACATACAGTCACTAACGAATTAACACACACACACACACACACTTACACGCTTGCTCAATTATGTACACACTCATATGTGCATACACACACACCTACACAGCCCACATCACTGGAAGACAGAAATGAATAATCACCATACAGTATATCTTAATTTTCAAATGAATGCAGCCAATAGTAGAATCATTAGTCAAAAACAATATATCAGTAAATGAAAAATCCTAACGTCAATAACACTAATTGAAAAGCATCCACTTTCCCTGATAACACTAACTTAAGTTCCTTAATTTAGTTCTGCATTATAAATGTTGATGTGATCATTTCATATTTAATCACTGGGAGCAGGGTAAACTACTCAGGAAAACATGACAGGCTATGGATTATTAATAAGGCATAAGGATCTTGGGAGGAGAAGTGGTATCGACTGTAGCCTTGAGATTTCAAGATAGTCTTCTCTCCATCTCTCTCTTTCTGTCGCGATCTGTCTCTGTCACCGTCTGTTTTTCTCTGTCTCTTTCTCCATGTTTTTTCCTCTTTCTGTCTCTCTCTGTCTCTCTGCTTCCTTCTTTCTCTCTCTTTAGATTAAGCTCCCACTGTATACTGTCTATCCTGTATTCTCCTCCTGGGAAAATGGAGAACTAACTGTTCGACAAATACATTTTACAAAATTGTATGTGTTTGTCAAGCACATAACCACTATTATTTCGTAGTTAGCTCCCTAGCTAAGCCGTCATTACGACGAAGGTAGTTAGCTACAGCGTTGTTAGTCAACTAAGCGAGAACACTTTCTTGCCCGCACATGTTTTGATCTCAACGGTAGTAGGCGTGAGCGCATTGACGAGCAAGGAAACGTGCAGTGTTGCAGTAGTTCATGGCAGAGAGAGCTGTTCCACTAAAACTGTCCTTCAGGGTAAGTTATGTTAGACTGTTAAAGATTAGTAGGCCTATGTTAATGAATCAGTTGTTGATCTGTCCTCTTGATATAGCTGTATGTCAACAGTATGATGTGATAATAGTCAGTTCAATGACAACAAGGCATGTTGAATGAATGGCAGCCTAGTAGTCAGACCTAACTGGATGGATGAGGTCAGGGATGGAGATCTGAAACAAGCTTATATAGGCCTAGATCAGTTGTTTCATATTCCAAATAGCCTGTACTGAACTAGACAACTACATTGCATCCAGTAATTGAATAATTCAGAATACCCATATTCCCCCCCCCGTTTACATTTTAATTAGACTATCCACATAAAGACACCTATTAATTAGAATAATCATTACCCCTAAAGGTAAACTAGTGTGAGTGTCATTGAGACCACCTCAATTTCATTTAGAATCAAACACCAGACTTCTGTGTTCGCTACATTGTTTTATATAATTTAAGACTCCAAGTACCATAACAGTCTATAGCCTACCATTCCTACTGAGGCAGTCTTCTGCCAACATCATTATTAGGCAAAAAAATGTGCATTTGCCTATGATTTGAGCAGTGTGGGTGTCGCACGTGCGCCGCCAGGGGTGCCAGTTATGCGCTGAAGTGGTACTCATTAAAAATCCTTCAAGGTTGGCAGGGCTTAGTGTAGAACCCATAGACAGACATATACAATACTGTATTCACTTTATTCAAACAAGTTGTTTTCTTCCCACTGGCTTCAGTCACTCCGATTGAATGAAATCCGATTAAAAGAAATGCAAGTTTTTGCCATGAGGGAACTCCTTATGAGAAATGTTACATTTGTGTGTGTGTGTATGCGTGTGTGTGTGTGCATGGAAGCATGTGCTATCAAGAAAAATGTGTGTGTATCCACTCTGTGTGTGATGGCAATGTGCCAACCGTTAAAAGAGATACACAGTCAGGGACCAACTGATATCAAACTGACTCTCTCTCTCAGCCCCGCCTCCCTCTCTTATCTTATTTAAATATTGAAGATATCTCATCTTTGCAAAGCTGTTGTCACCTCTTAATGCTAGGTCGGGACATCTCAGCTTGACTTGCTGAGTTGCTGTGATTTAGTGAGACTTTCAAGGCAGAGCATGTGGCATTTCAGCACATTGACTAGGTCTGTGTCCCAAATGGCACCCTATTCCCTATATAGTGCACATTCCCTATATAGTGCACTACAGAAGGAGTGCACGGTAGGGAATCAGTGACATAAAGTACTTAAGTAAAAAATACTTTAAAGTACTACTGAAGTCATTTTTTGGGGTATCTGTACATTACTTGACTATTTTTATTTTTTTTTATGTGTACTTTTACTCCACTAACTACATTCTTAAAGAAAATAATGTACTTTTTACTCCATACATTTTCCCTGACACCCAAAAGTACTCAGTACATTTTGAATGCTTAGCAGGACAGGAAAATGGTCCAATTCACGCACTTATCAAGAGAACATCCTTGGTCATCCCTACTGCCTCTGATCTGGCGGACTCACTAAACACAAATGCTTTGTTTGTAAATTATGCCTGAGTGTTGGAGTGTGCCCCTGGCTATCCGTAAATAAAAAATGGTGCCGTCTGGTTTGGTTAATATAAGGAATATTTAGTAATTACATTTACTTTTGATACTTAAGTATATTTAAAACCAAATACTTTTAGACTTTTACTCAAGTATTATATTGCTGGGTGACTTTTGGAAGGCAGACTACTAGGCTTCACCTTATTTTTCTATTGCCAGAGCCCATGTTGACTCCAATGCTTCCCACAGTTGTGTCAAGTTGTCTGGATGTCCTTTGGGTGGTGGACCATTCTTGATACACACAGGAAACTGTTAAGCGTGAAAAACCCAGCAGCGTTGCAGTTTTTGACACAAACCAGTGCGCCTGGCACCTACTACCATACCCCGTTCAAAGGCACTTAAATCTTTTGTCTTGCCCATTCACCCTCTGAATGGCACACATACACAATCCATGTCTCAATTGTCTCAAGGCTTCAAAATCCTTCTTTAACCTGTCTCCTCCCCTTCATCTACACTGATTGAAGTGGGTTTTAAAAGTGACATAAATAAGGGATCATAGCTTTCACCTGGATTCAGCTTGGTCAGTCTATGTCATGGAAAGATGTTTCGTACACTCAGTGTATAGAGCTCTAAGGGCTTTGGCCAAAAGTAGTGCACTATATAGGGAATAGGGTGCCATTTGGGATGTGGTCTCCACCCCTGCGGCTACAGCTGACCAGTCCTTTACAGTAAAATACAGTGAGGCTGATTGACTGACTGATGGATGTCATATCATATCTGTCAGTTGTGAGAAGTCATTTCTCAGACAGATGTATGGGAGTCTGAGCCAGGTTACACCTGGGTTGGTATGTAGAGGAGAGTGGTACAGATAGTTGAAATTGCTTTTTCTGCTGACTGCAGTACATTATCATTTATCACATCCCTCAAAACAATATTTCATAGAATAGTTCCTGGGTTGTCAATAGTCAAAAAGACCAGTAGTTCAAATGTGGTCCTCTGTAGCTCAGCTGGTAGAGCATGGCGCTTGGAACGCCAGGGTAGTGGGTTCCTCTGTAGCTCAGCTGGTAGAGCATGGCGCTTGGAACACCAGGGTAGTGGGTTCGATCCCCGGGACCACCCATACGTAAACATGTATGCGCACATGACTGTAAGTCGCTTTGGATAAAAGCGTCTGCTAAATGGCTTATTATTATTATTAACATAGCACAACTTACCAAGGTTTTGTAGCTATGCCTATGCACAAGTACAGTGGTAGTACAGGTACTGTAGCTATCTTGGTGAACTATCATCCAAACAACATAGCATGGACTCACCACTGGGCAGGTTGCATAGTATTCAAACCTACCTGTAATATGTGTGTCCACTGAGGAATATTCAGTAAATACCGTAAAGTTCAATATCTAATGGTAAAATAAAGGGTAACCACTCTTCCTGTGTGGGTTCCAGCCAGGGATATCCAGGCGTGGGAGTACGTTCCTCTGGGTCCGTTTCTGGGGAAGAACTTTGGGACAACCATCTCACCCTGGGTGGTTCCTATGGAGGCCCTACTGCCCTTCGCTGAGCCCAACACTGTCCAGGTGAGGAACACAAACAGTATAGTATAGTAGTGTAATATAGGATAGACCTGGTGGTCCTACTGCCCTATAGTATACTACGGGTGGTTTGGATGTATTTTACATTACATTATGCTACGGGTGGTCTGGATGTATTTGACATTACATTATACTACAGGTGGTCTGGATATATTTTACATTACATTATACTACGGGTGGTCTGGATGTATTTTACATTACATTATGCTACGGGGTGGTCTGGATGTATTTTACATTACATTATGCTACGGGTGGTCTGGATGTATTTTACATTACATTATGCTACGGGTGGTCTGGATGTATTTTACATTACATTATACTATGGGTGGTCTGGATGTATTTTACATTACATTATACTACGGGTGGTCTGGATGTATTTTACATTACATTATACTATGGGTGGTCTGGATGTATTTTACATTACATTATGCTATGGGTGGTCTGGATGTATTTTACATTACATTATGCTACGGGTGGTCTGGATGTATTTTACATTATACTACGGGTGGTCTGGATGTATTTTACATTACATTAACACTTTTACATCTTCACCATTCAGGTAAGCCTTTAGTAATGAGAGCCAGTATCCATACCATCTTAGAAAAAAAGGTGCCATCTATAACCTAAAAGGGTTCTTCAGCTGTCCCCATAGGAGAACCCTTTGAAGAACCCTTTTTGGTTCCAGGTAGAACCCTTTTTTCTAAGAGTGTAGTGGCTCTTCATGCTCTTCTATTTCCACTTCCTGTTTCAGGATCCAAAGCCCCTCCCTTATCTACACCATGACGATGCCTTCACCTTCAACATTAATCTGTTTGTGTCAGTGAAAGGTATGTAGGGTTTTACATACACACACACACACACACACGTACGTGCACAGACACACAGTAAAAAGGAATTGTTGGTGAATGAGTGCCATGCCTTGGTAATTAAGCACACGCATTCAAGGGAGGTAATGATTTACCATTAAGAGCTTTGTATTCCTAATGTATTCATTCTCTCTCTCCTGACTCTCTCTCCTGACTCTCTCCACTGACTCTCTCTCCACTGACTCTCTCTCCACTGACTCTCTCTCTCCTGACTCTCTCTCCACTGACTCGCTCTCTCCTGTCTCTCTCTCTCCTGACTCTCTCTCCTGACTCTCTCTCCTGACTCTCTCTCCACTGACTCGCTCTCTCCTGTCTCTCTCTCTCCTGACTCTCTCTCCACTGACTCTTTCTCTCCTGACTCTCTCTCTCCACTGACTCGCTCTCTCCGGACTCGCTCGCTCCTGACTCTCTCGCTCCTGACTCTCTCTCCTGACTCTCTCTCCACTGACTCTCTCCACTGACTCACTCTCTCCACTGACTCTCTCTCTTCACTGACTCTCTCTCTCCACTGACTCTCTCTCTCCACTGACTCTCTCTCTCCACTGACTCTCTCTCTCCACTGACTCTTTCTCTTCACTGACTCTCTCTCTCCGCTGACTCTCTCTCTCCGCTGACTCTCTCTCCTGGGTCTCTCTCTCCTGACTCTCTCTCTCCTGACTCTCTCCACTGATTCTCTCTCTACTGAATCTCTCTTCACTGACTCTCTCTCTCCGCTGACTCTCTCTCTCCACTGACTTTCTCTTCACTGACTCTCTCTCTTCACTGACTCTCTCTCTCCTGACTCTCTCCACTGAATCTCTCTCCACTGAATCTCTCTCTCCGCTGACTCTCTCTCCACTGACTCTCTCTCTTCACTGACTCTCTCTCCTGACTCTCCAATGACTCTCTCTCCTGACTCTCTCCTGACTCTCTCTCCACTGACTCTCTGTCCTAACACTCCAATGACTCTCTCTCCTGACTCTCTCTCCTGACTCTCTCTCAACTGACTCTCTGTCCTGACTCTCTGTCCTGACTCTCTCTTCCCTCTCTCCTGACTCTCTCTCCACTGACTCTGTCCTGACTCTCTCTCCACTGACTCTCTGTCCTGACTCTCTGTCCTGACTCTCTCTCCACTGACTCTCTCCTGACTCTCTGTCCTGACTCTCTCTCTTGACTCTCCACTGACTTTCTATCCTGACTCTCTCTCTTGACTCTCCACTGACTTTCTTTCCTGACTCTCCACTGCTCTTCCTATGTATTTTCTGAGGTGTTATTGAGGGGGTATTTCAGGTGTTGATATCCAGTCTCAATCAACTATTGTGGGTTGTTTTTTTCAGGAGAGGCAATGAAGGAAGCAGCCACTATATGCAAGTCCAACTTCAAGGTAAGTAATTGGTAAAGTTGACTTGTCTAAACATTGGATAGCTTACTACAGTTGCATCAATGTGCAGAGTTGTGGACTCGAATCACATGACTTGGACTCGAGTCTGACTTGGGTCACAAATTTGATGACTTGAGACTCAACTTATATAACTTGAGGCTTGACTTTGACTTGGAGCCTAAAGACTTGGGACTCAACTTTTACTTGAGACTAATGACTTGAAATGATCTTGTTCTCTTTGTCACTCATTTTGTGGCACAGAGTCTCAGTGCATTGCTTTCCACTATCCAGAGACAGTAGCCGCAGCATCGCACATTGCAAAAAAAAAAAGTGATAGTGAAACGCACACTTGGCCCTCTGATTGGACCAGCAAACTGTCAATTAATACAGGTCAGGTGAGCTAGCGCAGTGGTTCTCAAAGTGTAGAAGGATTTGGGGGGTCGTGAGCAAAATAAAATGCATTATTATTCCCATACCATTATTACAGAGAATCAGACAAATTATGCTACCCTCTGCCTATTGGCTACTTCATTTATCTGTGGAGAGAGATTCAGTGGAGAGAGATTCAGGAGAGAGAGAGCCAGGAGAGAGAGAGCCAGGAAAGAGAGAGCCAGGAGAGAGAGAGCAAGGAGACAGAGAGCCAGGAGACAGAGAGCCAGGAGACAGAGAGCCAGGAGACAGAGAGCCAGGAGACAGAGAGCCCGGAGAGAGAGAGTCAGGAAAGAGAGAGCCAGGAGAAATGATATATAACTGGGCTAATAACTCGCTAACTAGCAAAGGATATGAACAAAATGACTTATGAGGTACCGGATGTCTTTCTGACTGACTCACTGTCTCTTTTTTATCTGTCTTTCTGTGTGTGTGTGTGTGTGTGTGTGCGCGCATCTGTGTATGTGTGTTAAAGTTACGTTTTATTAGTCGTATGTACAGGATACACATGGTATACACCGTCCAACGAAATGCTTACTAGCAGGCTCCTTCTGGACAATGCAACAACAACAATAAGAAATAATAAAAGATAAGACTATGAACATAAAGTAAATGGCTCAGTAGAATAGAATACACATTTTAGCATCAGTAT